>NW_027441230.1:0-233380 GCF_949628215.1 Phalacrocorax aristotelis | reverse complement strand
ATATAGCCTTATATGGACCAGAAAAATATAGCCTTATATGGACCAGAAAAATATAGCCTTATATGGACCGGACCAATATAGCCTTATATGGACTTGAAAAATATAGCCTTATATGGACCGGACCAATCTAGCCTTATATGGACCGGAAAAGTATAGCCTTATATGGAAAGGACCAATATAGCCTTATATGGACTTGAAAAATATAGCCTTATATGGACCGGACCAATACAGCCTTATATGGACCGGAAAAATATAGCCTTATATGGACTGGACCAATATAGCCTTATATGGAAAGGACCAGAAACCAAAAAAGCCTGACAAACCGCTTTGTGACACAGAGCAGCAAGTCAACAGGAGCACAGGCTGCACAAAGTCAGTGCCTGGCAGCAACCTCATCCAGAGCAGGAACTCCACTGGCAGAAAACCTCTTGAGCTTCCGCTGGACTTAGGAAGGGACTTCCTAAAGCCTCTTTCCTCCACGGCTACCCCAGCAAGCAGCAGTGGGGCAGCAGTGGAGCAGCGCTGCCCGGCTCCCCTCCTGCACCACCGACAAGCAACACAGCAGGCACGGTGCAAAAACCAGCCTCCACCAATGGCCCCGAGTGATCCGCATCAGAGATTCAAAAGAAGGAACGGCGCAACGAAACCACAAACAGAAACACACTGTTTACTACCAAGGCGGAGCAGCCGGCATGGTGTGTGCTATCCTAAAGCACTCTGAACATGAGAGACACAGTTTCACCTCAAACACAGCAAGTGAAATCCACCCGAGGGTGGCACCCCAGCGCCTCTCAAGGGAGGCCAGCCGTGCGGCCCAGCTGCTGAAACAACCAGCCAGGGAGCGCAGCGTGACCACAGCAGTGCCCAGCGCCTTACGAGACGCACTGCTGGCGCTGCTGCAGGGACAGGGCTTGTGTCCACCAGAACAGAGGCTGCTGTCAACCCAGCGGCAGCCGCCAAACCCAAAATAACCCTTAGACCTGGTAGCATTGCCCCAGTCCGGGAACAAACCCTAAATCCAGAGGCGCCCCACACCTGGCTGCACCCACCAGACCCAGCAGCATGCACCTCACACAGCAACACCCCCAAATCCTCAAGTTTCCCCCAAGATTGGCAGCAACCAGCAGACCCAGGCACACCCCCCAAAACCTGTCGGCAGCCTCCAAACCCACAAACACCCCCAAGCCCAGGGGCACACCTTAAACCTGCCAAGAGTCCCCCAAGCCCACAAGGAACCGCCAAATGCAGAAACACCCCCAAACCGGGCACCTTTCCCCACACCAGGCAGCACCCCCGAAACCTTGCAGCACTGCCGGCCCCAGCGGGGTGCAGCCGCCCCAAGCCTGGTGGCGGGAGGCCAGGCCGTGGCAGGGCGGCGTCTGAACAGAGCAGGCCTCCGTGCCACGGAAGCAGGTTCAGCGATGGCTGAAACACCGGTTTGGTTACAAATCCAAAACTCGGCACCGTATGGGCTGCTAGGAAGAAAATTAACTCCATCCCAGCCCGAACCAGAACAGACGCTGTCTCCGTTACGGCTTGATAGCAGCTTTCTGCCGCGCCGTGGTTTATTGACACCGTGGGCCAACGTAAACCTCCCCTGGCACATCTTCCTGCCATTCCCTCAGGCCTATCGTGGGTCACCAGAGAGAAGAGATCAGCGCCTGCCCCTCTTCCTGCCCTTGTGAGGAAGCTGCAGACCGTGATGAGGTCTCCCCTTAGTCTCCTCTTCTCCAGGCTGAACAAACCAAGGGACTTCAGCTGCTCCTTGTACAGCTTCTCCTCTAAACCCTTCACCAACTCCATGGCCCTCCTCCGGACACTCTCCAGTAACTTTATATCCTTCATGTACTGCGGCAACCAAAACTGCACCCAGCGCTCGAGGTGAGGCCGCACCAGCGCAGAGCAGAGCGGGACAATCCCCTCTCTCCATGGCTGCAACGCAGGGCTTGATGCACCCCAAGACATGGTTGGCCCTCTTGCCTGCCAGGGCACGCTCTTGCCTCGTGTTCAACTTGCCGTCGACCAGAACCCCCGGGTCCCTCCCCGCAGAGCTGCTCTCCGGCCTCTCATTCCCCACGCTGGCTGTACATCCAGGGTTGCCATGCCCCAGGTGCAAAACCCAGCACTTGGCCTTGTTCAACTTCATATGGTTGGTGGTTGCCCAGCTCTCCAGTCTGTCCAGATCCCTCTGAAGGGCCTCTCTGCCCTCGGGAGTGTCAACAGCTCCTCCCAATTTTGTCGTCAGCAAACTTAATCAGCGTTCCTTCAAGTCCTGCATCCAAGTCATTTACAATGAGATTAAAGAGTACCGGCCCCAAGATGGATCCCTGTGGAACCCCGCTAGTGACTGGCCACCAGCCCCATGTAACCCCATCGACTAGAACCCTTTGAGCCCGACCCCCCAGCCAATTGCTCACCCACCGCGTTACGCGTTTATCCAGCTGTGTGCTGGACATTTTGCCCAGGAGGAGACTGTGAGAGACAGTATCAAAAGCTTTACTGAAATCCAGAAAGATCACATCAGCTGGCTTCTCTTGGCCAACTAGGTCCGTGACCTTGTCATCGAAGGAAATTGTATTTGTCGTCACTCCCCTATTGGCCCTCGCGTTCACCGTCGCTCCCCAAATCCATATCCTGGCGGGACTGCCCCAGGCCCTTGCAGGAGGGCTGGAGAAATGGGCTTGGGGGGCGAGGGGGTGGTTGCCGTTTCTCCGGGGCCCGGAGGGTGCTGGGCCGGTCCCGCAACACCTGGCTGGCTGAGCTGGACAGCCATTTGGGCCGGGGCGGAGGCGGGCGGGCCGGGCGGCCGTCCGGGCTGGTGGAGGCTGGTTCCCCGCCACTGCTCCATAGCTGGTGGGCCGCTTTTCCAGGCACACGTGACGGCTGCTGGTGTTGGGTCCAGCTCTTGGAGGTGCTGGGGTGGGCAGTCCAGGTGTCCGGGTGTGAGGGGCAGCTGCTGGTGTCGGGCCGGGCTCTCGAAGCTGCGGCGAGGCGCCTGCGGAGAGAGGAGGCTGCTGAGGCCCCGCCACGGCTGCGGTGCTGGGCGGGTGGCGGGGCAGAGCTGCGCGCCCCATGGCATGGGGGCACCCGGCTGCACGTGGGAGCTGTGGGCACAGAGAGCTCTGTGCAGAAAACGGGGCGCCCCGCACCCCTCGGCTGGGGCTCTGCTCCCATGAGCTGAGAGCTGGGAAGGTTGCTCACCACAGTGTGGCTTGCTGGGATACCCTGGCCAAGGTGAACATCTGGAAATTACAGCATCACCTCACAGGGTGATTTCTGCTGCTGGGTTCCCTGGCAGGGAGATGTCGCTATTGCAGTTCTCACTTTCTGCGGCAACGTCATCCCTCTTTGTTTTCCTGCCTGACTTTGCTCTGCCTACGTCTGTTGCTGGGTCTGCTCTTGTCCAGGCAGGGTCACTTTTAACTAATACTTGCAACAGTGAGGACAGGTTGCAGAAAAGAGGGCCCATGGGTTGAGAGGACAGTTAAAACACCTCACAGCAGAAACCTCAGTCCTGTTTGGCCAGTAACTAACTCGGCACGCCAGAATACCCTACCTCAAAATGCTTCATGGCTAACAGCAGCCATCTAACGCAGCAGTTTGGCTGCACCTGCCCCCCGCCACCAACTCACCGCCTTCTCTTCCTCCACAGGCGGATCACACAACAGAAAACCATCCCAAGCAGTATGGAGCCCACGACCGCCACGGCGCCTTCTATGCAGTACTTCTGGAAATCTTTTGGATCCATAGCATTTGTGTTTCTCGTGCCATCCACGCCTGGAGGAATGATTCGGTGTGTTAGTGTGTCCTGCACACTACTGCTCATCTCACAGGAGGCCTGACATTGCCAGGAAATGCTCATTCTCGCTTTGGTAGCATCTCTGAGCCACGGAACATCCTGGGGCTGCCACATTTCCTTGGCTTCAGGAGAAGCAAAGGAAGCTCCCAAGGTCGTTGCAAATCAACACACTCTGGAGCCTCTCTTTCTCCTCGCAGCTTTGCTTACGCTCTGGCATGCCCATAGTCCAGTTTTCCCAGTGTCACGGGTTTGCTCCCCCTTCTTGGTGATCCTTCACGTCTGCACACAATTTCCTTTGCGCTCACCCACCTCCGCCTTGCAAGGCTTGCTAGAGCTGCTGCCTGGGGGCTCACTCTGACCCTTTGGGAACACTCATGAGGCCATCAGCAGAGGGTTACGAGCGAGCGTGTCTCTGGCACACTGACGGCAATAACCTTCACACCCCAGAGATGGGAGTCATCCTCTCAGAGCTGCTCCTGCCTTCTTTTAGAACACTTGCTCTCTGCTAAGAGTTTGGCTGCTGACATGGTGTGCAGTAGCGAGAACTCGGGGAAGAGCCTGCAGACACCCAGAGATTTTGACCTGTGGCCCTGGATGACCAAAGGACAGCAATTACCTGGCACCTCCACTGACTGAATTGCCCCTCTTCTGTCACCAGAGACTGGCACCGCGTGACTGCCTGCTTCCTGAAGCGCCTCACTCTCCGCAGTCTCACGGTCCATCTCTTTAGAAAGAAAGCGGGTCAGTTTCATTAGACATAATTAGATGTAAACAGACAGCAAATCCCAACCTGCTGAAAGGCTAGGGGATTGCATGCCATCTTGTTCACATTCCACTGAGCGCATTTCGGGCAAAGGGCAGGACGATGGTACACGACTCCCTGCAGAGAGGGCAGGAAGATGCCGTAGCAAGTTCAGCCGTGGAAAGAGCCCTTCTGAGAAGCACGTCCCACCATGCCAACTCCATCACACGGTAAGGCTATCAGGCACACGTGGTGGACTGAACCGCAAGCTCTTGCAACCATGTTCTGGGCACTTTCACGTGTGGCGGGGAAGAGCCCACAGTCCCCCAAGACAAGAGGAAAACCACAGCCAAGTTATCTAAAACACAACTGGAAACAGACAGCCAAACCATGCGAGACTGAATTCACAGCCCCTCATTTTAGCTGCCTTCAAGTTGGGCGGCCCGCCTCAAGCTGCCTGCCCAGCTCCCACCTGTCCCTGACTCCAGGGTGTCACTCAGAGTCCTCGCCCATCAAGGAGAACAGCGGGGCTGGACCGGCTGTGAAGCTGGGGCTGCTCCCATCCTGGCCAGGGGCTGCCTGCAGCGCAGGCAAAGTCTGCCGGTCTCAGCGACCCCAAGCTGCCTGCGCACCCTCTGTGCCGGCCAAGGGCACTCTCCCCTCCGCTGACTGGCAGGGTGCCGGCCCTCTCGCGGCTTGTCAGGAATCAGCTCCTCGGCAAGTCCCTCACGCATTCAAGGCGTGAGCGCTGCCCATCCCTGACAGCTGGATACCAACGTCTGCCCAGTCCAGCTCTGACCGCTAGGGGTATAACTGGGGCGGGCAGCTGTCCCTGGGGCTCAGCTTGAACCACAACTGGCAGCAGAGGCTCTGGGCCACTCTGTGGCTCACCAGCGCCTGCAAGGCGTGAAACTGAGTGTCACCGCAGTGAGGCTCTGATCAATCCCTTCCTGCTGTGTAGCTACGGCTGGGCCAGACAGGCATCAAACCCTCAGCTTCCCAAGTCTTCTGCTTAAGAGTGATATATACCCACCAAGTGCTTCCTTGTCCAGGCCCTTCAGGATTTCCTTCAGGACTTCTGATGACCGCTGGGAAGATTTGCCTCTTTCAGCTTCATACTTTGCTCTCTGGGGACCTTAACAGAAAGTAGCCAGTTAAATTTCTCTCTGATAAAATACCGAAACAGAGTGCTTAGTCTGTGCAGCCAGTCAAGACTGACTACTCACCCCTGCGATGCCAGGGGAGCTCCAGCGCGGGATCCAGCCCAGAAGCTGGAAAAGCCCTCCCTGTACCCACACCTGCAACCAAACCCCCACAAGAAGTTCCCATCACACATTGCGATATTCACTGTCAGAACTGAAGAGGAGAACGTATGAGGGGATCGTGTAACCACGTGGCGCACACGGCCTATATTGTCACGCCTGCAAGAGATGTCTCGCTCACGTCTGGCCTCTGAGCTGGCAGCTCTCCAAGGAAGTCAAAAGCCATGACGTACCCATGCGATATCCCAGCGTGTCAGCCCGGGAACCCAGACGGGAAGCTGGATATCCATCGCCTCCAGCCATGTCTGTAAACACAGGACAGAGAAGCTCCCATGAACTATTTTAATGCACTTCTTCAGTTCTGAACAGCAGTGAATGCAGTTCAAACGCAGCCTTGCTCCATGGCACTCGTCCCTCCCCTCCCCTCAAGAGCAGCGTGCCCCGGGCTGTGGGCTGGGGCTCTGTGTCCCATGGGGACCTGGCTTCACCCAAGGAGAGCACTGCAGGGCTAGAGCAGGAATGCTCCCACCTTCCCAAGCGGGCATCTCCCAAGGACAGAGGTGCCTGAAGCTGAAAGCCAGGACCCAGCCAGGAGCGGCAGAGCCACGGCTCCCGGCACGACTGTGACCAGCCTGGAGGAGAAGCGCTCCCACGGGCTATTGCCTGGCCTCTGCACAGCCACTCCGGCCCCAACGTGCAGGCTGGGGGAAGGCTGCCCTGGGGCAGGGCGGCACAGGGCCAGCTCTAGCAGCAGCTTCTCACCCCGTGGCACTGCTCCTGACCCCACCGTTCACCTGGAAAATGCCCCTGCAGTGGCCACGGAACCCTGCGCCTCCCCGGGGAGCGTCTGCCTCCAGCTGCCCGTGGACCTGGCCACGACTCACCTGCCCGAGCCTGGCCCTGCTGCTCTCCCAGCCCTGCCCCACCACGACCCCAGCCCCGCTGTCACCCCGAGCAGCCGTGGGTGCTGTGCCACGCTGCCAGGGTTGGGGCTGGACCTTGCCTGCCCACCTACCTAATCCCCACGCTCGCCACGGAGCAGCCCCGACCTGCCAGGCTTGCAGGGCCATCAGGAGCAGGATAAATAGGTGGGTGGGGGCCACGGCCCCCCGCGCCTGCACCATGCTGCTGCCGCTGCTGCCACAGCTGGCACTGCTGGAGCGGTGCCTGCGGCACAGCACTGCACAACACGGCGTGGCACACCGGGGTCTGTGACCTCACAACACATCCACGCCCCCACGGCCACGCCCTGGGCACCCGCGGTGTCATCTGACATGCTCTGAGAAGATCCTTGTGAGTCAGACTCCACGGGGGCCTTAATGGGATCCGCTGCCTTCAGCCAGCACAAATTTAGCTGTTTTCCAAAGGTGTTCCTCCCCTTCGTTGACAGTCCGCACAGCTTAACCTCTTTCTCTTTACACGCCCATACTGTTAACCTTGACCTTGGTTTTACTTCTTCCTAATTTATTGGCCAACCCAGCCTTTTGAAAATTCAATTTTCCAAGAAAGCAACAAAGTCAGTACTTTGGGATTTTAAAAAAGCAAGCAGCACATTTTGTGCTGTGTCTATAGTATATAAATATTGTGTGAATATATTTCAAAAACACCTGTCTCTGTCTTTGAGATGAGAAGGATGCTTAGGGAGAGTTCTTTATCCTTTTGGCTTTCTGGGTTAAGAAACTGATTCACTAATTAAGCATCAATTAGCTCTGATTTAAGTAAAACACAGCCTGTCTTCTCGAGGGCTGCTTTGGGAACGTACTGGTCCAAGAGACTGAAAGATTAGCGTGGAGGGTGAGCCACCGACGGCCGATATGTGTCAACGTACAGTACTTAAAGCTAAATGCTTGAAATACCAATGCACCTTTTTTGCTTTTGCTCATGAGTCAAATGCGCCATCTCTGACCTCACAGGTACACTCGTTCTCCAGATTCCCACGGGCTGTATCCCACCGTCCTGGCAGAGCAGCCCAGGGTCGGTTCTGCTCTCCCATGCAGGTGGACAGCAGGTACGTCAGTGTGCTGAGTGAGCTCGGAGGTGCGGGTCCCGCCGTGCCGCGGCGACCAGACCCTGCTCCAGCTCTCTCCTCTGACACCTCCAACATCACCAGCTCCACGGCCAGTGGGTCTGGTCCTAAGGCTGGGCTCAGCAGGCCCGTACACTCGCCCACAGGGTCTTCCAGGGAACCAACATTACCAAAGTCTGTAGTGTTACACGGAGTCAGAAGCAGCACTGGGAAGGGATGAGGAAGTAAAGGGTAAAAACTTCCAGCTGCTTTTTATTAATATGAAATAACGAAAAGGGCACAACCGCAAGAACCTTCCCAATTTCCTTTGGTTCTGTTAACCCGTTAGCTGCTGACGTTGTCAGAGATAGCAACATGCTGGAAAAGTCAAAGGAAGGTCCTGGGTAAAAATTAGCATGGTAGGCAGGGAAATTCATCAAAGCAGTACTAACCCGCAGTTGCCTTATAAGGTTTTTCACTAATTGCTTGCAAGGGGTATATCACAATTCAGTGATGCGCCGAAGTGTGGCTGCTCACTCAGCAATCAGGGGTCTCCAGAGCAAGGTTTGCAGGGATGCTTTTTCTTTCTCTAGGCATCGGCTAGCACAAGCCACGTTGCCCGTGTAACAACTCAAACAGCTGATGCAAAGTGTGCATAGAGGTGGGCTTCTCTTTAATTGTCCAAGTAACTGCCGTGGCATGTAATGATGAACAGCTGTATTGCATTCTCTTTCCAGTGCTCTTCAGAAGGGGGGCGGGGCAAGAAGGAATTCTCTCCTTCCATGGCAGCTACAACAAAAGAGACCCAGTCTATGAGGAAAACATAGTTTGAGCGATTTTTGCTCCAGACCGTGAAGGTAAGCTTCACCTGAAGCGAGAGATGTCAAAAGAGGGGAACAAAAATCTTCAAAGTAATCCTCCTTGAACAGCCAGGGTAGGGGAAACATTGCCTTCTCCTCCTTTTCAGGATAAAATGATGCCTGTACACAGTCAAGCATGCCTGGCAAATCTCAGCAGTAGGAGAAGGGAGGAGCTGACATTTAGTTTTGTATGTTGGATGACTAATGGTATCCAAAAGACATTTTGAATATTCCCTGGAAAACTTTAAATGTAAGTGAAAACCTTTCCATTAACTTCCCAGCTCTTCTGAACAAGAAGAAAGGATAAAAAAAGAAGAGAAGAATGTGTGTCTACGGCCTTTCCTGCATTAAGTACGTCGGGTACGAGCGAGGAGAACAAAAGCATGCCCCGTGAAATTGCGCATGTGCATAACTTG
Organism: Phalacrocorax aristotelis; assembly: GCF_949628215.1. Lineage (NCBI taxonomy): Eukaryota > Metazoa > Chordata > Aves > Suliformes > Phalacrocoracidae > Phalacrocorax > Phalacrocorax aristotelis. The sequence continues at coordinate 224,296 of NW_027441230.1, read as the reverse complement.
CTGAGAGACCTCCGTGGGCCAGAGATCTTTTCTGCTCAGAATCCTGTTAAGGGCCAAAAGGAAACAGATGCCACGTGTTCTTCAGGTGCGGAAACAACACGCAGAAACAGGAGGAAAATATTGCCAGACGGGATCCTCACAAATCCATGGTCCCCAATGGGATGCACTCACCAGTGCTGAGGGAGCTGGCGGATGTTCTTGCCAAGCCACTCTCCATCATCTTTGAAAAGTCATGGAGGACAGAAGAGGCACCCGAGGACTGGAGGAAAGAAAATGTCACTCCACTCTTCAAAAAGGGCAAGAAGGAGGACCTGGGAAACTATAGGCCAGTCAGCCTCTCCTCCGGCCCCAGAAAGGTGATGGAGCAGTTCATCCTGGAGGTCATCTCCACGCATGTAGAGGACAAGAAGGTTATCAGAAGCAGTCAACATGGGTTCACCAAGGGGAGATCATGCTTGACCAACCTGACAGCCTTCTATGATGGCGTGACTGGCTGCGTCGACAAAGGGAGAGCAGCGGATGTTGTCTGTCTCAACTTCGTTAAGGTGTTCAACCCTGTCTCCTAGAACATCCTCACGATCAAGCTAAGGTAGTGTGGGCTGGTGAGGTGGACAGAGAACGGGCTCAACAACAGAGCTCAGAGGCTTCCACCACCTCTCCGGGCAACCTGATCCAGTGCTTCACCACCCTCCTAAAAAATGTCTTCCTTATATCTACTCTAAATCAACTCTCCTTTAGTTTAAAACCATTACCCCTTGTCCTGTCAAAGCAGGCCTTGCTAAAATGGTTGTCCCCATCTTTCCTATAGTCCCCCTTTAAGTACTGACAGGCTGCAACATGGTCTCCCCGCAGCCTTCTCTTCTCCAGATTAAAGAGCTTTGATTTCTCTTTCAGGCTGAACATCAGATGCTTCTTAAAGGGAAATACTGGGGAAGACAACCCTTTTCAAAGAAACTCACCTCTGCAAACGGAAACAATGACAGCTTCTGACAAGCTTCCATAGAATTAGTCGCATCTGACTGGCGAGTACTCGAGGAAACCTGAAACAAGGAGTGTGGAGGGTAAGTCAAGACCTCAAGGGTGTTTCTTCCAAGCTAAGAGCATGAGCGACCAAATCAAAATACCAGGGGGCAGAAGCACGAGGCAGGCTTTAAGAGAAGATGGACACCCTAATGCTTCACAGTCCCGGACAGCTTAAATCAAATTAAAAGGTGAAAACATCGTTTGGCACCTATTTTAATGTATTTGACAATCGCCTAAGAAGAGAGCACAAAAATACCAGATTTTTTTTTTCTAAACTCTGCAAAGGAGTTTTGTGCAACAAAATACTAACCTGGTGATTTGGGGCTACATACACAAGCACCTTGTGTTGGGGATGCTATGGACACTGCTCTACCTGTAACTTACGCTACCATTCCGAATAACAAAATTACTTAGAAGCTAAAAAACAAAAGGTTTTGAAGACACTGAGGGTTGCTAAGTGACAGAAATACTTATTGGAGAAATAATCCCAAACCACCAAACAGCGTGACAATAAGCAGTTAACCCCAAACTGCTCAAATAACGTGCCTAAAGATCTGCTTAGGGATGCTTATGAGAAGCAGTGCAAGAAAGAGTCATCACTTCTGAAATGCAAATACAAAGAAATTACTCTTCCAAAGCAACAGCCTTATTCAAATGGACACAGAGCTTAGCTGTACTATTCTTATGAGCCAGAAACATGTTAATCAAACGTCAGCCTGTAAAGAAATTGTACCAAGATGATACATCCATTAAATCATAGAATCATAGGATGACCTGAGTTGGAAGTTAGAACTCACGCCTCCCCAGTATAACGGGCAAAAGAGCACGTTTTCAGTGAAATTGGATTGCGCTTCTCTGGATTTAAATACAAAAAGTTAGCTCCGCTGGTACATTCATCCGCAAGAACGTTAACACCTCCAACTTCATAGACACCCGTACATGATTTCTGTAAACAGCAAATTAATACACTCTATGAAAAAGAAGGCACATAATCAGCATTTTCCTTTTTGACCTGAAAAAAGAAAATCTCTAACAGCAGATAAGCCTGAAGTAAAACCCAATCCAACCTGGACCCCAAATGGGGTTTGGGTTACGATGTGCCACATATCTGCCCTCGACTCTTGAAAGCAATCCCGTGCTGAGGAAAATTTTAGGTTGTTATGCAGAGGTTTAACTCGAGTCTTGGCAACTTAATTTGGGCCGTGAAAGGTATTGGCACTGCAGCACCACGTGCAGTAAGGAAAACCGGTCTTGCAGTTCGATTCCAACGCCGCACCCTCAAACAAAACAAGGCTGCTACGTCTGAGGAACAGGGATGGAATCTCACCTGCCGTCCCAAAGTTACGCTGTGGCATTCCTTCACTTTTTGTCGCTTTCCCCAGGCTTGGTAAACCTTTTGCAGAGTCTGAAGCAAAGGCCCATAGCTTTTTCCTGTTCGTAACAGTGCATGTCTGGGCTTTCACAGGTTGGTTTGTTGTGGGCCGCCACGTGTACCCTGGATTTGCCTTCATAAATGCATCCTTGTACTAGGAAAGAAAAGGAAAATTACCAGTCAGGCCAGTCATGACATTATACTGTCCACAGGGCAATAGAGGGCACTGCTTCTAAGAGGACTTCAGACAGTAAATAATGCTGAAATATCTTGATTCTTGATTTGACCTGCCTGAGCTGGGGCCAGAGCCATTCACCAAGGCCTTTCCTGAGCTGGCAGGGGACAAGCTCCAGTTTCAGGATGAGCAGTCTTTCACTGTAGACATCACTGAGACGCTCGCCTGGCTTGACACCATGGACAGTGAGGACGTGTCCCTGGTGTCCCTGACGGCCCCAGTTTGGCTGCCTACCTACACAAGTTCCCTGACCTCTCCGAGTACGTGGCAGCGGGCGGCTGCCCCGATGACAGAGTGGTGGCAGCGGGGCTGGGGGACAGCGAGGACACCGCCCCTGATTTCCTAGACTTGCCCAACAGCCGCACCAGCACCAATTTCCTCAGTGAGCTCCATGACTTCGCAGGTACATGGCAGAGGGCAACTGCCCCAAGGACCAAGTGGTGGTGGAACAGCTAGGGGACAGTGAGGACACCGTCCTGACCACCAGTGGTCCCAGCGTGACTGCCGAGGCCCTTGATGAGCTCCCCGACCTCTCCGGGTATGTGGCAGAGAGCAGCTGCCCCAAAGAGCGAGTGGTGGCAGTGGGGCTGGGGGATGGTGTCCCCACAATCCCCGATATCCCCGACTTGACAACCTCCATCAACAAGCTTCCCCCACCTCTTGGAGCAAAGGGCAGAGGGCACCTGCGATGTGGAGCAGTTGGCAGCAGTGATGCTGGTGGTTGGAGAAACCAGCCTCCTCAATGTCCCCGACAGCCTTGCCACCACCGCCTCCTTCAGTGAAGTCCCCGATGTCTTGGATTATGGAGCGGAGGGCAAGCGTCCTGAGGAACACCTGGCAGCAGTGATGCTGGGGACGATGAACCGTTCTCAGGGGGGCCGGCCTCCCCCTTGCAGGACCTCAAGGGGAACCAGGGTGGGATGGCGGCAGCCCTCCCCACCTGGCTGCCCTTGGACACTTCTGAGGAGAGCTCTGCAGAGACTGCAGAGGAGACTTCAGAGGACAGGCCTGTGGAGAGTCCCCAGAAGGATCCCCTCCAGGGTCCTGCAGAGAGTCCCCTGCTCAGCCCCCTGCAGATCCCACTGCTGAGTCTTTTGGTCAGACCCCGGCTGCATCCCCAGTGTCATCCACCCCATAAGGCGTTATAACCGTGCCAGGAGCTCTCCAGCACTCCCTGACCATGACCACCAAAGACCTCTCTCTAACAAACCACCAAGAGCCTCCTCTGCATAAGCGAGCCACCAAATGCACTCACAAGCACTGCTCTCTGCCAGGAGAGCCCTCACTAACAGTTTAGATTAGCAATCAAGACTGGCAAGCACGCTTGACAGTAACACTCAGTTCCAGGAGGACAGAAACGCAGATAAAATCTAGCCACTGCTTCACACCAGGAAAGTGACAAATGCCGGTCTTTTGCGTTACGCTGACATGAATGTTAGTAACGGGAGATAAAGGAACTGACCACCTCCAGCTGCGTATTAGTGACAGCTGCTTCCAGCTGGTTCTTTGACTCAAGGCTTACCTGGCCCACGGAACTGCTGGATCCTGCGGAGATGAGCATGCCGTTCTCGTCCTTTAGGAAGCTCCTCTGAGACCAATAGGCTGGATCAGAAGCAAAGGCTTTGCTGTGCCCTGCATTCCTAGGGTCACACACGCTTGTGCTGTCGGTGTTCACAGAAGTCACACACCTCCTTCCTGCATCCTTCTCTCTCTGCCTGTTAACATTACAATTGTAGTATCAAACTACCAGCAATCAGGCTTTCACTAATAACTCATGGTCGAGTCTGGGTTTAAACCAAGTTCAACCGCAAGGCACAGCTTCATCTCCTAAGCACACTAGAGAAGATGCTGAGGTAGGAAGGCTTGTCGATGTGGCTCATCTAGCCTAACCCACAGCCCAGGAGTTAATGACGTATGCCGCACTTTAGCTTTCGTTGTGCAGAACAATCCCTAGAGTCACACTGATGCAGCCTGCTTTATTTCTGGGTGCAACAAGCCCTCAAATACCAGGTGTGTGCTTTCCTAAGCACAACTCTGCTGGACCGGTCAGCTCCAAAACTTAAAAAGCTCAACTCACCCCAAAAACGTTAACTTGCGCCCCTCTCCTGGTTTGGAATATCCACACAGCGAAGCACCACCGGAAGCCTTGTTCACCAGACGGTTGCCTGACAAACCGCTCTGTGACACAGAGCAGCAAGTCAACAGGAGCACAGGCTGCACAAAGTCAGTGCCTGGCAGCAACCTCATCCAGAGCAGGAACTCCACTGGCAGAAAACCTCTTGAGCTTCCGCTGGACTTAGGAAGGGACTTCCTAAAGCCTCTTTCCTCCACGGCTACCCCAGCAAGCAGCAGTGGGGCAGCAGTGGAGCAGCGCTGCCCGGCTCCCCTCCTGCACCACCGACAAGCAACACAGCAGGCACGGTGCAAAAACCAGCCTCCACCAATGGCCCCGAGTGATCCGCATCAGAGATTCAAAAGAAGGAACGGCGCAACGAAACCACAAACAGAAACACACTGTTTACTATCAAGGCGGAGCAGCCGGCATGGTGTGTGCTATCCTAAAGCACTCTGAACATGAGAGACACAGTTTCACCTCAAACACAGCAAGTGAAATCCACCCGAGGGTGGCACCCCAGCGCCTCTCAAGGGAGGCCAGCCGTGCGGCCCAGCTGCTGAAACAACCAGCCAGGGAGCGCAGCGTGACCACAGCAGTGCCCAGCGCCTTACGAGACGCACTGCTGGCGCTGCTGCAGGGACAGGGCTTGTGTCCACCGGAACAGAGGCTGCTGTCAACCCAGCGGCAGCCGCCAAACCCAAAATAACCCTTAGACCTGGTAGCATTGCCCCAGTCCGGGAACAAACCCTAAATCCAGAGGCGCCCCACACCTGGCTGCACCCACCAGACCTAGCAGCATGCACCTCACACAGCAACACCCCCAAATCCTCAAGTTTCCCCCAAAATTGGCAGCAACCAGCAGACCCAGGCACACCCCCAAACCCACAAACACCCCCAAGCCCAGGGGCACACCTTAAACCTGCCAAGAGTCCCCCAAGCCCACAAGGAACCGCCAAATGCAGAAACACCCCCAAACCGGGCACCTTTCCCCACACCAGGCAGCACCCCCGAAACCTTGCAGCACTGCCGGCCCCAGCGGGGTGCAGCCGCCCCAAGCCTGGTGGCGGGAGGCCAGGCCGTGGCAGGGCGGCGTCTGAACAGAGCAGGCCTCCGTGCCACGGAAGCAGGTTCAGCGACGGCTGAAACACCGGTTTGGTTACAAATCCAAAACTCGGCACCGTATGGGCTGCTAGGAAGAAAATTAACTCCATCCCAGCCCGAACCAGAACAGACGCTGTCTCCGTTACGGCTTGATAGCAGCTTTCTGCCGCGCCGTGGTTTATTGACACCGTGGGCCAACGTAAACCTCCCCTGGCACATCTTCCTGCCATTCCCTCAGGCCTATCGTGGGTCACCAGAGAGAAGAGATCAGCGCCTGCCCCTCTTCCTGCCCTTGTGAGGAAGCTGCAGACCGTGATGAGGTCTCCCCTTAGTCTCCTCTTCTCCAGGCTGAACAAACCAAGGGACTTCAGCTGCTCCTTGTACAGCTTCTCCTCTAAACCCTTCACCAACTCCATGGCCCTCCTCCGGACACTCTCCAGTAACTTTATATCCTTCATGTACTGCGGCAACCAAAACTGCACCCAGCGCTCGAGGTGAGGCCGCACCAGCGCAGAGCAGAGCGGGACAATCCCCTCTCTCCATGGCTGCAACGCAGGGCTTGATGCACCCCAAGACATGGTTGGCCCTCTTGCCTGCCAGGGCACGCTCTTGCCTCGTGTTCAACTTGCCGTCGACCAGAACCCCCGGGTCCCTCCCCGCAGAGCTGCTCTCCGGCCTCTCATTCCCCACGCTGGCTGTACATCCAGGGTTGCCATGCCCCAGGTGCAAAACCCAGCACTTGGCCTTGTTCAACTTCATATGGTTGGTGGTTGCCCAGCTCTCCAGTCTGTCCAGATCCCTCTGAAGGGCCTCTCTGCCCTCGGGAGTGTCAACAGCTCCTCCCAATTTTGTCGTCAGCAAACTTAATCAGCGTTCCTTCAAGTCCTGCATCCAAGTCATTTACAATGAGATTAAAGAGTACCGGCCCCAAGATGGATCCCTGTGGAACCCCGCTAGTGACTGGCCACCAGCCCCATGTAACCCCATTGACTAGAACCCTTTGAGCCCGACCCCCCAGCCAATTGCTCACCCACCGCGTTACGCGTTTATCCAGCTGTGTGCTGGACATTTTGCCCAGGAGGAGACTGTGAGAGACAGTATCAAAAGCTTTACTGAAATCCAGAAAGATCACATCAGCTGGCTTCTCTTGGCCAACTAGGTCCGTGACCTTGTCATCGAAGGAAATTGTATTTGTCGTCACTCCCCTATTGGCCCTCACGTTCACCGTCGCTCCCCAAATCCATATCCTGGCGGGACTGCCCCAGGCCCTTGCAGGAGGGCTGGAGAAATGGGCTTGGGGGGCGAGGGGGTGGTTGCCGTTTCTCCGGGGCCCGGAGGGTGCTGGGCCGGTCCCGCAACACCTGGCTGGCTGAGTTGGACAGCCATTTGGGCCGGGGCGGAGGCGGGCGGGCCGGGCGGCCGTCCGGGCTGGTGGAGGCTGGTTCCCCGCCACTGCTCCATGGCTGGTGGGCCGCTTTTCCAGGCACACGTGACGGCTGCTGGTGTTGGGTCCAGCTCTTGGAGGTGCTGGGGTGGGCAGTCCAGGTGTCCGGGTGTGAGGGGCAGCTGCTGGTCTCGGGCCGGGCTCTCGAAGCTGCGGCGAGGCGCCTGCGGAGAGAGGAGGCTGCTGAGGCCCCGCCACGGCTGCGGTGCTGGGCGGGTGGCGGGGCAGAGCTGCGCGCCCCATGGCATGGGGGCACCCGGCTGCACGTGGGAGCTGTGGGCACAGAGAGCTCTGTGCAGAAAACGGGGCGCCCCGCACCCCTCGGCTGGGGCTCTGCTCCCATGAGCTGAGAGCTGGGAAGGTTGCTCACCACAGTGTGGCTTGCTGGGATACCCTGGCCAAGGTGAACATCTGGAAATTACAGCATCACCTCACAGGGTGATTTCTGCTGCTGGGTTCCCTGGCAGGGAGATGTCGCTATTGCAGTTCTCACTTTCTGCGGCAACGTCATCCCTCTTTGTTTTCCTGCCTGACTTTGCTCTGCCTACGTCTGTTGCTGGGTCTGCTCTTGTCCAGGCAGGGTCACTTTTAACTAATACTTGCAACAGTGAGGACAGGTTGCAGAAAAGAGGGCCCATGGGTTGAGAGGACAGTTAAAACACCTCACAGCAGAAACCTCAGTCCTGTTTGGCCAGTAACTAACTCGGCACGCCAGAATACCCTACCTCAAAATGCTTCATGGCTAACAGCAGCCATCTAACGCAGCAGTTTGGCTGCACCTGCCCCCCGCCACCAACTCACCGCCTTCTCTTCCTCCACAGGCGGATCACACAACAGAAAACCATCCCAAGCAGTATGGAGCCCACGACCGCCACGGCGCCTTCTATGCAGTACTTCTGGAAATCTTTTGGATCCATAGCATTTGTGTTTCTCGTGCCATCCACGCCTGGAGGAATGATTCGGTGTGTTAGTGTGTCCTGCACACTACTGCTCATCTCACAGGAGGCCTGACATTGCCAGGAAATGCTCATTCTCGCTTTGGTAGCATCTCTGAGCCACGGAACATCCTGGGGCTGCCACATTTCCTTGGCTTCAGGAGAAGCAAAGGAAGCTCCCAAGGTCATTGCAAATCAACACACTCTGGAGCCTCTCTTTCTCCTCGCAGCTTTGCTTACGCTCTGGCATGCCCATAGTCCAGTTTTCCCAGTGTCACGGGTTTGCTCCCCCTTCCTGGTGATCCTCCACGTCTGCACACAATTTCCTTTGTGCTCACCCACCTCCGCCTTGCAAGGCTTGCTAGAGCTGCTGCCTGGGGGCTCACTCTGACCCTTTGGGAACACTCATGAGGCCATCAGCAGAGGGTTACGAGCGAGCGTGTCTCTGGCACACTGACGGCAATAACCTTCACACCCCAGAGATGGGAGTCATCCTCTCAGAGCTGCTCCTGCCTTCTTTTAGAACACTTGCTCTCTGCTAAGAGTTTGGCTGCTGACATGGTGTGCAGTAGCGAGAACTCGGGGAAGAGCCTGCAGACACCCACAGATTTTGACCTGTGGCCCTGGATGACCAAAGGACAGCAATTACCTGGCACCTCCACTGACTGAATTGCCCCTCTTCTGGCACCAGAGACTGGCACCGCGTGACTGCCTGCTTCCTGAAGCGCCTCACTCTCCGCAGTCTCACGGTCCATCTCTTTAGAAAGAAAGCGGGTCAGTTTCATTAGACATAATTAGATGTAAACAGACAGCAAATCCCAACCTGCTGAAAGGCTAGGGGATTGCATGCCATCTTGTTCACATTCCACTGAGCGCATTTCGGGCAAAGGGCAGGACGATGGTACACGACTCCCTGCAGAGAGGGCAGGAAGATGCCGTAGCAAGTTCAGCCGTGGAAAGAGCCCTTCTGAGAAGCACGTCCCACCATGCCAACTCCATCACACGGTAAGGCTATCAGGCACACGTGGTGGACTGAACCGCAAGCTCTTGCAACCATGTTCTGGGCACTTTCACGTGTGGCGGGGAAGAGCCCACAGTCCCCCAAGACAAGAGGAAAACCACAGCCAAGTTATCTAAAACACAACTGGAAACAGACAGCCAAACCATGCGAGACTGAATTCACAGCCCCTCATTTTAGCTGCCTTCAAGTTGGGCGGCCCGCCTCAAGCTGCCTGCCCAGCTCCCACCTGTCCCTGACTCCAGGGTGTCACTCAGAGTCCTCGCCCATCAAGGAGAACAGCGGGGCTGGACCGGCTGTGAAGCTGGGGCTGCTCCCATCCTGGCCAGGGGCTGCCTGCAGCGCAGGCAAAGTCTGCCGGTCTCAGCGACCCCAAGCTGCCTGCGCACCCTCTGTGCCGGCCAAGGGCACTCTCCCCTCCGCTGACTGGCAGGGTGCCGGCCCTCTCGCGGCTTGTCAGGAATCAGCTCCTCGGCAAGTCCCTCACGCATTCAAGGCGTGAGCGCTGCCCATCCCTGACAGCTGGATACCAACGTCTGCCCAGTCCAGCTCTGACCGCTAGGGGTATAACTGGGGCGGGCAGCTGTCCCTGGGGCTCAGCTTGAACCACAACTGGCAGCAGAGGCTCTGGGCCACTCTGTGGCTCACCAGCGCCTGCAAGGCGTGAAACTGAGTGTCACCGCAGTGAGGCTCTGATCAATCCCTTCCTGCTGTGTAGCTACGGCTGGGCCAGACAGGCATCAAACCCTCAGCTTCCCAAGTCTTCTGCTTAAGAGTGATATATACCCACCAAGTGCTTCCTTGTCCAGGCCCTTCAGGATTTCCTTCAGGACTTCTGATGACCGCTGGGAAGATTTGCCTCTTTCAGCTTCATACTTTGCTCTCTGGGGACCTTAACAGGAAGTAGCCAGTTAAATTTCTCTCTGATAAAATACCGAAACAGAGTGCTTAGTCTGTGCAGCCAGTCAAGACTGACTACTCACCCCTGCGATGCCAGGGGAGCTCCAGCGCGGGATCCAGCCCAGAAGCTGGAAAAGCCCTCCCTGTACCCACACCTGCAACCAAACCCCCACAAGAAGTTCCCATCACACATTGCGATATTCACTGTCAGAACTGAAGAGGAGAACGTATGAGGGGATCGTGTAACCACGTGGCGCACACGGCCTATATTGTCACGCCTGCAAGAGATGTCTCGCTCACGTCTGGCCTCTGAGCTGGCAGCTCTCCAAGGAAGTCAAAAGCCATGACGTACCCATGCGATATCCCAGCGTGTCAGCCCGGGAACCCAGACGGGAAGCTGGATATCCATCGCCTCCAGCCATGTCTGTAAACACAGGACAGAGAAGCTCCCATGAACTATTTTAATGCACTTCTTCAGTTCTGAACAGCAGTGAATGCAGTTCAAACGCAGCCTTGCTCCATGGCACTCGTCCCTCCCCTCCCCTCAAGAGCAGCGTGCCCCGGGCTGTGGGCTGGGGCTCTGTGTCCCATGGGGACCTGGCTTCACCCAAGGAGAGCACTGCAGGGCTAGAGCAGGAATGCTCCCACCTTCCCAAGCGGGCATCTCCCAAGGACAGAGGTGCCTGAAGCTGAAAGCCAGGACCCAGCCAGGAGCGGCAGAGCCACGGCTCCCGGCACGACTGTGACCAGCCTGGAGGAGAAGCGCTCCCACGGGCTATTGCCTGGCCTCTGCACAGCCACTCCGGCCCCAACGTGCAGGCTGGGGGAAGGCTGCCCTGGGGCAGGGCGGCACAGGGCCAGCTCTAGCAGCAGCTTCTCACCCCGTGGCACTGCTCCTGACCCCACCGTTCACCTGGAAAATGCCCCTGCAGTGGCCACGGAACCCTGCGCCTCCCCGGGGAGCGTCTGCCTCCAGCTGCCCGTCGACCTGGCCACGACTCACCTGCCCGAGCCTGGCCCTGCTGCTCTCCCAGCCCTGCCCCACCACGACCCCAGCCCCGCTGTCACCCCGAGCAGCCGTGGGTGCTGTGCCACGCTGCCAGGGTTGGGGCTGGACCTTGCCTGCCCACCTACCTAATCCCCACGCTCGCCACGGAGCAGCCCCGACCTGCCAGGCTTGCAGGGCCATCAGGAGCAGGATAAATAGGTGGGTGGGGGCCACGGCCCCCCGCGCCTGCACCATGCTGCTGCCGCTGCTGCCACAGCTGGCACTGCTGGAGCGGTGCCTGCGGCACAGCACTGCACAACACGGCGTGGCACAGCGGGGCCTGTGACCTCACAACACATCCACGCCCTGGGCACCCGCGGTGTCATCTGACATGCTCTGAGAAGATCCTTGTGAGTCAGACTCCACTTTTTACTCAGGGGAGTTTCTCCAGGAGAGCTGCTGCTCCAGTTTCCCGTAAGCAATTCTCCAGACGGAGGAGCAGAAGTGCTGATGGCCTGACTGATCTTAACAGAGACACCCGTGATTCACATTTACCGGAAGTGAGTGATGACCACTATGATCAGGACTAGAGGGGCCCTGCCTCCAGCCAGGTGGAGGAAAGGGATAACCGGGTTTACTGGACTGTGTGGATCCGATGGCCTGGCACATCTGACCCACAGGACTATAGAGCTTTAGTGGACACCGGCGCACAGTGCACCTTAATGCCATCAAACTATATAGGGGCAGAACCCATCAGCATTGCTGGAGTGACAGGGGGATCCCAAGAGCTAACTGTATTGGAGGCTGAAGTGAGCCTAACTGGCAATGAGTGGCAGAAGCACCCCATTGTGACTGGCCCAGAGGCTCCGTGCATCCTTGGCATAGACTATCTCAGGAGAGGGTATTTCAAGGACCCAAAAGGTTACAAGTGGGCTTTTGGTGTAGCCGCCTTGTAGACGGCAGAAATTAAACAGCTGTCTACCTTGCCCGGTCTCTCGAAGGACCCTTCTCTTGTGGGGTTGCTGAAGGTCAAAGAACAACAGGTGCCGATCGCCACCACAACAGTGCACCGGCAGCAATATCACACCAACCGAGACTCTCTGATCCCCATCCACGGGCTCATTCGTCGACTGGAGAGCCAAGGAGTCATCAGTAAGACCCACTCACCCTTTAACAGTCCCATATGGCCAGTCCGGAACTCTAACAGAGAGTGGAGACTAACAGTAGACTACCGTGGCCTGAACAAAGTCACTCCACCGTTGAGTGCTGCTGTGCCAGACATGCTAGAACTTCAATACGAACTGGAGTCAAAGGCGGCCAAGTGGTATGCCACAATTGATATCGCTAATGCATTCTTCTCAATCCCTCTGGCAGCAGAGTGCAGGCCACAGTTTGCTTTTACTTGGAGGGGGGTCCAGTACACCTGGAATCGACTGCCCCAGGGGTGGAAACACAGCCCTACCATTTGCCATGGACTGATCCATAATGCTTTGGAACAAGGTGGAGCTCCCGAGCACCTACAATACATTGATGACATCATTGTGTGGGGCAATACAGCAGAAGAAGTTTTTGAGAAAGGAAAGGAAATAGTCCAAATCCTCCTGAAAGCTGGTTTCACCATAAAACAAAGTAAAGTTAAGGGACCTGCACGAGAAATTCAGTTCTTGGGAATAAAATGGCAAGATGGTTGTCGTCAGATCCCCATGGATGTGATCAACAAAAGAACAGCCATGTCTCCACCAACCAGCAAAAAGGAAACACAAGCTTTCTTGGGCGTTGTGGGTTTTTGGAGAATGCATATTCCACACTACAGTCTGATCGTAAGCCCTCTCTATCAAGTGACCTGGAAAAAGAATGATTTCAAATGGGGCCCTGAACAACAACAAGCCTTTGAACAGATTAAACGAGAAATAGTCCATGCAGTAGCTCTTGGGCCGGTCCGGGCAGGACAAGATATAAAAAATGTGCTCTACACCGCAGCCGGGGAGAATGGCCCTACCTGGAGCCTCTGGCAGAAAGCACCTGGGGAGACCCGAGGTCGACCCCTAGGGTTTTGGAGTCGGGGATACAGAGGGTCTGAAGCTCGCTATACTCCAACTGAAAAAGAGATATTGGCAGCATATGAAGGGGTCCAAGCTGCTTCAGAAGTGGTTGGTACTGAGGCACAGTTGCTCCTGGCACCCCGACTGCCAGTGCTGGGCTGGATGTTCAGAGGGAACGTCCCCTCCACACACCATGCAACCGATGCTACGTGGAGTAAATGGGTTGCACTGATCACCCAGTGGGCTCGAGTAGGAAACCCCAGTCGCCCAGGAGTCTTGGAAGTGATTATGGACTGGCCAGAAGGCAAAGACTTTGGAATATCACCAGAGGAGGAGGTGACACGTGCTGAGGAAGCCCCACTGTATAACAAACTGCCAGAAAAGGAGAAGCAGCATGCCCTGTTCACTGATGGGTCCTGTCGCCTTGTGGGAAAGCACCGGAGGCGCGGCAATCCTTCAGAAGGGCAAAGCACAGGCAGGCACAGACGTGCGCTGTTAAGGAGTAGCTCATTGCAGCTGGTTCTGGTACTTCTTCCAGGTGAAATGATCATAGAAACATAGAATTATAGAATCCTTAAGGTTGGAAAAGCCCTCTAGGATCAGCAAGTGCAACCATCAACCCAACACTACCATGTCTCCTAAATCATGCCCTCAAGTGCCACGTCCACATGTCTTTTAAATACCTCCAGGGATGGTGAGTCCCCCACCTCCCTGGGCAGCCTCTTCCAAGGCCTGACCACTCTTGCAGGGAAGACATTTTTCCCAACATCCCATCGAAACCTCCCCTGACGCAGCTTGAAGCCCTTTCCTCTCGTTCTATCGCTAGTGACCTGGGAGAAGAGGCCAACCCCCACCTCACTACAACCTCCTTTCAGGTAGTTGCAGGGAGCGATAAGGTCTCCCCTCAGCCCCCTCTTCTCCAGGCCAAACAACCCCGGTTGCCTCAACCTCTCCTCGTAAGACCTGCTCTCTAGGCCCTTCACCAGCTTTGTTGCCCTTCTCTGGACACGCTCCAGCGACGCGATGTCCTTCTTGTCCTGAGGGGCCCAAACCTGATCCCGCATCAAATCTTCCTTTTTTGGGGTTTTGATTTTTGTTTGTTTCTTTCATTTTTTAAGCACATTCAAAACTATCTTTCCCTTCTAGGTAAAATCATCACATTCAGAGCCATTTCTGCACATGAGGACACACACGGGAGATTTCCATCTTTCTCTGAAAGCCGGTGTCAGACAAGGAAACACACCGAGTACGGCTTATGGCGGCAGGCAAAACTCCAAACCAAGCGCCTTGTCCCTAATTCTGAAATTTGCCTTGCTCACATTCACAAGCAATCCCTGCTCAAATGCCTAACCAGTCTCTGAATGATAGAGTCACAATTCAGCAAAGGGTGTTAAAAGTATTAAAAGACTTCTTCCTTTCCCAGTTGTTTCCAAAGTGGAGCTGACATCAGATCAATAAATGGGAAACCTCTGAAGGAGGGGGGTGAAGTCACTGCAGTGGGATAAAGCAGAGAGAAGGAGGTGGGTGTCATGAGCTAAAGGTGACTGAGGTGTTGCAGCAACAAGAGGGCGTCCAAGAGGACTCAATTGGGCGACTGCAGCACAAGGCAAAGGCTACAGAGGTGAAGATCTGCTTTGAGAGGCGGCAGCAAAGCCGACCGATGAAGGGAAAATGCAGGGAAGTGGTGAGGAAGTCATCAGGTAGAGCTGCCAACGGTAATTGTTTGCTGCAGCCCACGTCCTTGGAAGCAAATGATCACGGAGAGTGCAGCAAGCGGCTGTTGGCAACAGCTCGCATCCGAGTGAGACACCCCCATCGTCAGCTCCTGCACGGAACCTCACGCTTTGAGAGACTGACGGGGGGCAGGTTGTTCTGAGGGACCGATGCTTCCTTTTCTCCAGTCTGCCCTCCTTTTCCCAGCTCATCAGGGATCAGAACCCAAACTCAGGACCACGCAGGCAGTTGCACTCACTGATGAGAGAGAAGGAACAGCTTTCCCCGACTTTCTCTTCCTGCTCCTAGAGCAGCGCTGTCTTCCTTTCTAGACATTCAGGCCCTGATCATGCTTCAACGGGAGGCAACGGTGGGTTTACACGCCCAACAGGGGACCTCAGACATCACCATTTGCATAAAACTGGCAGGGTACAATTGCAGTTACGCGTGTGGATGGGCAGGAGCAGCATAAAATGGTCTCTGACGCTAAAGCTTAGGAAAGGTCCATCTCTTGACATTCTCAAGACACAGTAAAAGCTCACCTCCTTCTGGAAGCCGCTGCACGTCATATGAACAACTCCAGAGCTCAGCAAGCACGTGCCATCTGCAGAGACAACGAACGTTGGACAACATTCCATACTCTCACCGTGATGGAAGCACCAGTTTACCTTTTTGTCATAGCAGCCTCTGGAAAGGTACAACCAAGCACCCATTTTCTTCGTCACATCACTTACAACCTCTTTTAGAAAAGTGATGACTGAGTGTAGAAATTTTACCTCCGGGGCTATCGAGGTGCTGCGCTTTGAGCTTCAGCCCAGAGTCACTTCATCTGATCACCAGCACCACGTCACGGGCTGCGTTGCAGAAGCACCCAACCCCCAGACCCAGCCGCCTGTCAGACGGGTGTCACAGTAGTACATACTTGGTCAGTACAATGTGATCACAGTTGGGTGGGGGGGGTTGGGGTTTTTGCGTGACAAACAGTGAACAGGACAACCAATAAATGGCATTTGAGCTCGGTTTAAGCTTATCACTATTCAAAACAGTGAAATACCTACCAAAATTATAGGTACTTGGGTGAAAACACAGCTCAGGTTGTGGATAAGAAGGAGGAACTCTCCAGCTTAGGCTGCGCTCCTGCACCACAACATCCAGAAGGAGGTTTGGAGCAGTCGTGCTTGTCACAGCGTCCAGTGACCACGGTGCAAAATAGGGGCAGTCCTGAAGGGATTCTTCTGGCCTGAAAGAAAACAAGTGCAGGAGCTAACCGCCGACTTTCCAATGAATTATGGGGAGGGATACTGAAAACAACTCCATCAAAATCTACCTTAGTGAGCCTGGCATTTGAGCCTGATACCAGCAATTAATGTCAAATACACCCAAACAAGTAGATGGTTTTCCCTGGCCACGTGTATTCACTTGCCAGCTGAAGACTGAGACACTGGTGTCAGGAGATATGACTGGAAAAGACAAGACGTTGTTTCTAAGTGGGAGAAAATACAATCTCTCTGATATTTTTAAAACACCACTTTCTATTTTGGCTTCATTCTGTTACATCACTCATGAAACACAACACTTTGCTAAGAATCATTTTAAACATTTACACCATAGCAAACATCTCTGTGATAGGTTTCAGTCATACTGGCCCCTTTTCGAGTTCAGACTGTACCCGTCCTAAGCCAAATTGAATACTCAATTATCAGCTAATCAAGTTTTCCATACAGTAAGAGTAGATCAAGAGATTTAGGAAAATAAAAAATAAAACAAGCCCAACAAGTTAGCCTACACAGATATTGAAGACTTTCAGGCTGTGGGTATAGAACAGCATTCATTGCTTGGATTCCAAAGCCATTTGGTTTAGAGTCACCAAACAGGGACATCAGGAACAAACCTTCATCAACGCTGCCTTCTCTGGCTGCGTGGGTGGGAAAGGTTTCTACAGCCCGACAGCTGACTAACTTGGCCTTGCTGCCCTGCCCTCTCAAGGGAAAGGCTCCGCCCGTCAGATCCAACCTGTTCTTTCCAACACAGGGTGCCAAACGCTGCGGAAAAAATCACAGGAGAGAGAAGGGTCATTCTGAGATAAAAGCAGACATTACACCTCAGTAGGAAAGAACGTCTGTGTCTAATAGAACACGCGTATTGTTCTCTAGCTCTCCCAGGCGCGTAATCTGATGGCAAAGAGAAACTACACCTGACACACAAGAGCACTAAGTGTCAAACCGTAACGGGTAAGTTTGGCCGTAAAAGCTTTGCACATTTTCAAAACTGAGCATTTCCCTCCCATTATTGGTTCTGAATGTGTTTTGCAGAATTCCTTGCAACATCAACGTTTCTTCACAAACCTACATATTTACCTACAGAGAGAGATCTGAAATAATGCAATACGTAGGCATGCAAAGCGCTTCGCTCCGTGACTTGATTACAGAACTGATGAACTTAGAGAAGTCACGGCATTCCAGCAGCCAAAGCTCTCTTGCGAGGCGTTATCTATAGGCACACACCACTAGAGTGAAAGCACATCCCTCGGGAGCAGCCATGAGAACGTCTTACTGATTCACAGTCTCCTCTCAAACCACGTCAGCTCCTGCCAGCTCCTCCTCTCACCTCCTCAGGGACTGATGGGTGAAAGATCCCTCCCTGCCTTCACCAAGTGCAGCCAACAGCAACATTGTACGACTTGTTTTCAAAACGTATGGACAAAGGCTGTGCCCAAGAACACTCAGCAAAAGATTCTATTTTTCTTAGTCATCTATGAATTTTCACGGCAAATATGACCCCTGCCAACTTCACTGATACTCCCTTAGAGAAAAGGACTCTTTCCATCCTTTCACGCACGCGCACATCTTACCTCATACAGGACTTGTCCTGAAGCCAAGCGCCTGCTGGCAGCGAACACTAACTGCAACAGATGTAAACTCAGAGCATCGCCTTCACTGGAAAAGGTATAAATTTTGACACTTGGTTACAAAGCTGCTTTAGAGTCCTCATTATCCTTTCCTTGGATCTAGGCTGAGGTTTCCTGAATAGCACTGTCTCGCTGAAAAGAAAAAAAGCCCTTCCCAAAGCATGACAATTGGTCACATTTAGCCGCTAAAACACAACGGAGGACATTTGGACACTAACAGCTTCTGGGGCAAAGGCTAACCATGCAGTCTGAAAGCTTTAACATGTTATGTGGACTAAAAATGGTTGGTTCACAGTGAAGAGTTCTCAGTCACAACTGCTTTACAGTCAAGCTGAAAAAGATTGCCACTCTACGAGCAGCCGAGCTGAGTAAATAGCTTGCTGATGCTGAGAGGGGCAGATCTTCCTTCCCTTCCCTCCCCTTCCCACCAGAGCTCCAGTCCCTCTCCTGCACACACGGCACCTTCCACACCCTCGTTTCAGTCATTAGCCCAGCAGGAAGCCACCGACTTGGCTGCTGAACACCTTCCCTGCCAGGCGAGCTGAGCTGGCTCACCCGAGGCTCAAGCTGGCACCAGGGACCCGGCCATGCTGTCACCTCCTCCTTTAGTGGCAGCAGCTGCTCTATCGGCACCGTTAGTGCTCTGGAGCTGCAGCCTCGGCTGCTTTTCAGGGCATTTTAATATCATGGCGTGAATATCAAGCAAACCATGAAGCAGTCATCGGGAAACAAAGGAAATCTTTTAAGAATGCCAGCACAAAAATATGGCCCCTGTCGCTTTGCCTCCTTTCAGCAGGGAGGAACTAGGAGGTCCCTCTTCATCTCTGCTCCATCCTGTACAAATCGCACCGTAAGCTCCTTCCATAGCTGAGAGAATCTCCTGCACAGCCAAATAAACCAAACAAATACACCTGTCTCAACTCTATGTGAGAAAATACTAAAAAGAAAATTCAGCGGCTCATAGTAAGTTTTTATTCACCTTTCTT
The DNA here is from genome assembly GCF_949628215.1 of Phalacrocorax aristotelis. NCBI lineage: Eukaryota > Metazoa > Chordata > Aves > Suliformes > Phalacrocoracidae > Phalacrocorax > Phalacrocorax aristotelis. Next base: position 205,515 of record NW_027441230.1, on the reverse strand, counting down.
GCGTCGACTGAAGAGCCCACAAGGAGCAACATTTGCGAGGACCATTCTCAGGCTCTTGGAAAGTAACGGCGCAGACAGGAATCCTTCCTCCTTCAAGCTGCGAGTGGTGCCTGCAGGTTTAAAAACAAAGAAAAACCAAAGACAAAGAAAGCAGGTGAGCGCCTGGCCCTGCTGTTTGTAGAAGGGGAGAAGCATCTTCTGAGCAAAGAGCCCCTGACGTGCTTCTCCTCAAAGCACAGAAGGTCACGCTCCCGTCTCAAACAAGGGAGCCAAGGAAGCGACTGCTTTTGATGCAACAGCCACGAGGTGAGGAAATTACTCTCCATCACGGGCAATAACCTGGCTTTATCTCCTCCTCTGCCTGCGGAGGAGGAGCAGGAAGGATTCCTTCAGCTGCCAGGCAAAAGATTGTTCCTACTGTTGTCGCCTGCTTCAATATTGAACTGAAAATGCAGCGTCTCTTCTGCACAAGCTGAAAACAGCGCCAAACACAAGTAGTATCTTGTTTCTTTACTTGGGCTACGGAAAGCATTTCTCCTCCAGACTTCGGAACCTTCCTTGCCCCTTCACAATCTAGTCTTGCCACCTCACTTTCTCTCCACTCTCTATTTATGCCTCCAGTAGTTCCCGCTGAGTCACTGCAGATTTGCTTCACTGAATCCTTCTCTGAATTGGGTCAAATATTTCAAGCCAGATTGCTCTTTGGCAGATTTGTAATCATCTCTCTAATTTCTCTGTTGCTTATCAACTGACGTGACCCTTATCCTCATCTCCAAGTCTTCCAAGCAGACTTTCATTCACAGGCAGCGCAGCCTTGGCATGGGTCAATCCCCTCTTTTGGTCAAGGCTGAAATGCGGGAGAGAATGTCTTTTCAGGCACAGAGCAGCTCTTGATCTTTCATGTCTCACTCGTTTTTTTTTACCTAAACGCTTTAAAGAGTCTTATCACCAAAACCCCATCATTAACCTACTTCAGCCTTTCAACGTATGCCCTCATTGCAGTAGCTGGTTCTGAGAAATAACGTCTAAAACCTCTTTCATTGAAACACACCCATTTCCTGCTGTCACTGACTACTACTGACAGAACAAACTGCCTTACAGAGGCAGCTCTCTCACATCGTAACTGCCTGACAGACCCCAAAGAAGCGACCTTTCCGCAGTTCCTCAGCCCACGGGCACAATTAGGCAAACAATCCCAGCTCCGCTGGGGAGAAGGCGGCCCACTGAATCCATGTCTGACTCAGCGGTTACTTCAGAAGGGGATTCCTACACAGGCCAAGATTACACTGCACAGTTCCGTCCCTGAAAAAGGGCTCTTTAAATTAACAGACTTCCTCCTCAAGCAAAGCCTTGAGAGCCCTGCACCTCCAGGCGTGACCAAGTGCAAAGGGCGACTTACTCCCGCTGCAGAGTTTTCACATCCCACAGTGACAGGGAGCCGTCGGAAAAACCCACGGCAAGCTGGTTGCTTCTGCTGATGTAGCGCAGGGTCGATATTGCTGTTCCTGAAGGCCTTTGCAGTTGAAAGCAGAGATGTCTCCCTTCCCCAGTAACCATTTCTCTTCTTAGTGGAACTCCAGCAGCAATTCTGGTGACAACTACTAGAGCTACACGCACAAAACCACACAATAAAGGAATGCGTTATGCCATTCAGGTTGCATTTGAAACACTGACGTGACAACACGTATAAACTAATTCTACCGTCCCAGGCAAAATACCCATTGATGCAACACTTGGTTTGCTCTTTCCATTTTGTACATATTCGGAGAACGTAAGAACTCTCTGTCTGGACAGGTATTCTCAGTCGTATTTCAACACCAGGTAAAAGTGTAGCCTTCATAGACAAATTCTTCCTGGACCCTGCACATCAGGAGTTTGGGCCTCATGATGAAGCTCCTTGAAGTGACATCAGCTCTTGAAGCCACTGGTGTAAGAGCCAAAACAGAGTATGCACTCCGAATATGCAAATTGGAGGTTTCATTCATCCAAATGGATGGGGTTTTGATAAGTTGGATTTAGATTTTTAAAAAAAAGCCTAAAATTTGCCCCAAGCCAATGAACAGAAGCAGAAGAACATTCCCAAGAAAGAGCGCACGTCCAACACACCTTCCTATCCGGCAGCTGCACCGACTCGGATGGTCAGATTCCTACTCCTCACTGGCGAGAGTCACAGCGACAGAGGGACCCTGGTGGGAGGGGGCGTCTGTGACATTAGGAGGAGTATGAGGCCGCTCCCATTTTTAATCCATTCAGGGCCAGACAGTGTCAAACCGCCAGCTGTAATCAGCAGTCATAAACGTCTGCACAGCAGCGGCTTCAAAGTGGGATGCGTGTTGTTGATTCAAAAGACACAAGTTTTCTTCCTTTTCAATTCAGGTTTAGAAATTGCAGCTTACCCAATGCCTCCTTTTCCCTCTGGCTGCAGGATGGATCACCCAAACAGAGCTCCACCACAAGTAGATGACCAACACCTGTCGCCACCGCTGCCGCTCCACAGAACCGTTGCAGAGCCCGGTGTAGGTGCCAAGGCCTCACGCTGCCGCCTCCGGGACTAGTTATGGGCTCTATAGCAGTTACCTACAGGAAAACTACAAGTTAATATTTAAGCTGCTTGACAAGCTAAATAGAAATCTCTGAAAATTGAAGCCAGAATTAGGAATATAAGACTTAAAAACACAGCATTGTTTCCAATAATATCAAGAAGAAAGAAAGAAAGAAAGAAAAAAAAGCCCTCTACAAACACCCGTTACTGCCTTGCGGTTACTACAATTCCTGCAGTTATTTCACTGAGTTCACATCGACTGCAATGGCGCACTCTATTATTACAGCTTACCAATTTCCATTTCCTGCAGTCTTCAAAGCCTTTTTGTGCAAGTGGAGAATGAGGTAACTACATGCTCTACCGTAAAACCAGAAAACTTGTTTTACTATCAGTGAACTCAAAGGATAACGGTACCATTAACCCCACCATTTCACACCAAGGTGCTCTCGACTGGACACTCTGCAGCGACAGTGTGGTGACGCAATAGAGAAAATAGACTTCCTAACAAAGAGACGCTCCAAAGCTGCTCCTGAAACAGCGTTATGCAGCACCTGACAGCGCTTCCCCCATTAAAAAGCACCTACCCTTCCTGGCAGAACAACTGCTGTAACCACGCTCGATGCCCCCGGGTCATACAGGCAGAGGACACTTCCCTCTGCTTCTCTCAAGCCAACCAGCAGCCCCGTTCCCGTCTGCCAGGAAACCTCCTTCACCACGCGGATGGTGGGAGGCTGCTCACGGGCTCCACTGAAACAGTGTGCAGAGAGCCCCTCTCCCGTCACAGCGCTCACGACCTCCAGCTGAGGGCCACACGCCAGCCAGGCCAGGCCACCTCTCCCTGGAAGAGCAGGGAAAGCTGGCTAAAGCAAACTCCCAAGAGACGATTGAAAACAACTGGAAAATCACAGTCACTGCCCCTTTGCTTCAACAGAGGTGCCTCACAGAGGGAGACAGACTTACCGAAAATCACCCACTGAACCCTCAAGCAATACATCTTCAAATGAACCACCTTATGATTTTGCATTTGTACTTGTCATTCCTGCACTGAAGAGTTCTGCTTGTTTGGGATAAAGATTACAACATGTTGATCTCTCGTCTTTATACCATATTCAGCTTGGGTTTGCTAGAAACCATCTAAATACCTATGGGAATACAACTCCTAAAGCATACTTCAAACAGAGCAAATCTCAGCCAATTCTTTCCTACTTTACTAACTTTGCTTGACACAAGCCTACTTTGGGCAGGGATTTGGACTTCAAAAAGGAGTTACCTTAAAATGGGCACTGCGGGAGCCAATTTCAACTTTCACACACGCTGATCACAGAGAGAATTTAGCACATTTGGTTTCACTGAACTACTTCCAACACAAAGGGAGTATTAACTCAGTTACTGCACTTACAGTCACACAGAGGGATTCTACGTGGCCTCAGCAGATGCCCGGACACCCAGGCAGGCCTCCAGCACTACCTTCCGATCACCTACAAAGTCAGCTACCTCATCTGCTCAGCCACTCTCAGCACCTCTCACAGGACACTCCTCTGCATCCTATTCAATGCTCTGCAAACCCGGCTGCAGCGCCTAACAGGGCTTTCCTCTTCCTTCTCTTTGTATTCAGGCTAGCAACAAAAAAGCAGGGCCGTTTGCTGCTGTAACACTGGGGGGGAACTCTTTCTGCAGGCAATGTTATGATGGCACCAATAAATACGGCCCAAAACAACACTACAACTTTTTTGACAACTGCCCTTCATTCAATCAGAAATTGAGGAGGGCTCACTGACTTGTGCCTGTTATTTTAATAGCTCAAGATTGGCGCAGGCTGTTGTCATTTCAAAGTTTAACTACACTAATGTTTTAATGTTAACATTTTTCCTCGTTTTTTTCATAGCTCACCCTTTCTGTTCTCTCAAAACGTGAGGCACCTGAGCAGCACCAACCTGACACAGCTGATGCTGTGACCCCGTGCCTCAGGTCACCTCCAGGCAGTAACAACTTCACAGCAAGACCCAGTTGCAAGGAAAAGGCTCACCTCTGCACAACTGCCCGCGCAGCACAGACCCTCGGCTGGTCTCATCTTCCCCAAGAGCCTGAATGGTCACCTCGGGAAACTGCAGCAGGCTGCTCGTTACCTGAGCCGCGAGGTCTCGCATTCTTCACTCTAAATAAAGAAAAACATGCAAAAAGAGACTCCTGACAGCCAGAGACATTTCTGAGATTGACAGAAGTTTCATCACTTTGCCGTGAATAATCTCCCGTCCACCTCCTGTAGCTCTTCTCCTGAACAAAATGGCACTGAGGGCAGATTTGGATCTCACAGCAGAGCAAAAGGAGAATCCTTTGCTTTTCTGATGCCTACGAGGTCACCAACAAAAAGGGACGCAGGGGTATCGACAAGATAAACAACAGGGAAAAAAGCCCAGGACACTGAAGTCAAGTCTACTCACACAGGTTAGTACGATGCGATCTGAGAAAAATCATCTTTTCAACAGCTTCTCAGTAATAGGGAGAACTTTCCATTTTTCACTTTCCTTGATTTCATATTTTATTCTTTATTGTCCATTGACTTCTAGTAGATGTCATGCATCGTTTGTGTCTTGTTCACTTTTGGCATGTGTATTTTGAACAACGTTCTTAAGGACCTTCATTCTCTAAACTCTTCCACAAAACGTACTCTTGATATTCTCACGTTACAAGCAATACAGACTTTCATAGCTCATCAGTTACACAGCCGTTTTCCATACACTTATGATGGAAACATAACACAGCACGGATTTTTTTTCTACAATTAGAGCCTCATAGTCCTCATTCCAGTCCTTTCCTTCCTATTGCCTGCCCTTACCACTCCTCTGCAGGATTTCACAAACATTTCTAGGCCTTTCAGACACTTCCCACACTTTTCTGGAGGTGCTCCACAAACAGTTCATGTTTCTGTACATCAAGAGAGATTTTCTTGTGGAAAAACTGAAAAGCTGAAGTGATTTACAAGGTTAAACAGGCACCTTAATAAGAGATACACTCTGGTTTCTCTTCAGGTCTTACCAATCTTTCTCTATTCCCGACACGTGGAAAGACAAACTCCTTCAACGAACTGTGTTTTGCAGGTTCTGAAATGGTTCCTGAAAACGCCTCCCGAAGACAAGGCAGATTTAATCACCCCGTTCAAATGGCACTGCTTTCTTCACGGCGTCTCAAGAGGGAGACGTGAAACGCAGCTCGCTGTGCCTGGGTGTCCCACCTGCTGGCCAAGGCAGGCGTCAGCACGAGCCCTTACCCCGTGCTACGGAGCAGTACAGCCAGCGCTTACACGGGCTCACACGGCGTGTTGCGGTGTCTGTGCCGTACGTGTTCTCCTGCAAACAAAGGGCTACGATCGCTCCTGCCAGCGCGCACTGGGAACCTGGGTCCCTCCCAGCACAGGAGGTCACAGCTCGCTCTGAAGCCCGGGCTCGGGGAGCAACACAAGGGCATTCAAGGGCAGCGCTGACAAGGAAATACAAGTTATACAGATGGGCCTGCTGTGGAGAAAGGTTATGCTCTGAAGGCCGGGCAGTGGAATCGGCTGCACTTCCAGTCCCAGCCACGGGAACTCTTTGAGAGCATGTTCCACTACCTTCTGCCAGCATGAAAAGCACGAGCGCGTGACACACGGGACGCGGCCGTCAGGGTCCCGCACTAGGCGCAGGGCAACGTTTTGATGGAAGTGCTTCATGATCACTCATAGAATATGTTCTACTAGTAGCAAGGTGGTTGTAAGAAAAAGGGTGAGCAAGTCTCTTGCAGCAGGGCAGCTAAGAGCAGTCAGGAAACCTCCTCACCTGCCGTGAGCCGTGAGCCGCCCCGAGTCACCCTGCCTTTGCCGCTGCCTCCCGCGACAGGCCAAGAGCACAGACCTTTGTGTGGCCAAACTGGAAGTCATGCTTTAAGGATTTAAACTAACTGGGGAGAACGGAGTTTAAAAGCAAACCACTCACCGCCCCAGACTCCCCACCAAGCCAGAAATCCTTCGTCTCTGGTGGAAAGCTCACACCCTGACACAGAGCAGTCCTGCCTACAGCGCACATCAGATGTGCTTCTCCGACCACTGCCACTGGCAAGAACCATCAGGTAAGGAACCCTCCGACATCTGGACCCTTCAGGTGACTTTAAAGCTAGTCATGCTGCCATTATTAACAGCGTACAAAAGCATGTGAAACTGCCAGCGCATCAGGCGCGCCCAGGTTCCCCGAGTGAGCCAACGGGCATTTGAAACATTTTTCTACGCATTTGCTTGGCAATATGGAACCAGGGAGGTAAAACCTATAATAAATTATGAGCAATATATATACTGATCTGGTTACCAGGATGATGTACTTGCATCATCCTGCTAAGTTAAACCAAGGATGACTGGGAAATCAAAGCAGTGGGAAAAGAGAGACACCGGTTAAAGGTGTGAAGCCTCTCCTTTAAGAGACATGTCCAACACTAACCGCGTTTCTGCTCTCTTTGAAAACACTGACTACAACCACATTCCTATTTCTGTCAGCAGTCAGATTAGTGTAAATCGCCACAGGCTTACTCCATGCTCAGGAGTAAACCAGAATCCAGCCTCCCAGCTGGATCCTATCCCACAGCGGGCTGGGCACAAGCGGCCAAAAGGACCATTCTTCTTCACCCTGGGAACTTAGGACTCCCATGGTTATTCTCCAACACGACTACTCTTGCATGCAGGAGCTGCAGTCCCTCTCTAACGCGGCCAAGCTAGCAAAAGCTCCTCAAGTCACTCCTGAAAGTGTGCTCTGTTGCACGCTGCTTGGCGTACCTGGACAGACGGGCGCAGGCGCCGAGTGTCTCAGGGCAGAGCACACACGCAGCCGTCCCGACAGAGGCAGAGCCCAGGGAAGACAACGTTCCCAGCGCTCCCACAGCGCTGGCCCCTCGCAGCACCACTTCCAGAGTCACGGAGTCACAAGGGAGAGAAAGGCCTTCCGGAATCCCTGGAGGCAGCTGGTCCAGCCCCTGCGCACGCAGGGTCACCCGGAGCAGGCTGCCCAGGGCCAGGGCCCGGCGCCTGCTGAACCCCCAGTGCTCAAACACACTCCTTGCAAACAGCCGCCCGACGAGGGCAGCTGCAGAAACGCTGGCAGCACACGCGACAGGCCCACGCTTTTGGGGACTCGCTCCGACCAACTGAAGTATTCTCTCCCCCACCCCAGTAAAACACCACCACACCAGCAGAGGCTTGTCACCATTCTTCCTCCAAAACTCTCTCTCTCCAAATCTCTTGCTGAAACAAGCTTTCATTTATTATTATTGGTTTGATTCCCTCACTTACACAGATTTTCTGACACAAAAGAGAAAGCCCTTTATGGAGTGGATGGGATTTACAATCACAAACACCTCTGTGTTCGGTTTTCAGAGAGCACCCCTTACTTTTTCAGGGAACTCAACTTTTGGAGGCAAGGACCTACTGTTCGGGGATGCCTGAAAAACGCCAACAGCACAAAAGCAAAGGAGAGATTTTAAAAGCTTAGAGACACAACGGGTTACTTGTTCTGAAAAATCAGGCTTTGAATCTGTGCCATCAGGAGGCTTCCCATCTGCTCACAGCCATGTGGATCCTTCTACCCATGCAGCAGCCTGACATCACGGGGATGATCTCAGTGGCAGTGGTTAGCTACCTGGGGACAACAGATGCTTCTGACACTCCCTGGGTACTGATCCAGCCTCGGACAGCCTGGAGCTGTTCTGTCCCGCTGGCCTCATCACGGACAATATGGCCAAGCAAACGACAGCACGTGCTTTGCTGACACCGCGCTCCTTTGCAACGTAGGAATCCCAATAAGCGCCTCTGATGAAGCACATATTTGAGATGGACACAGCTTACAGAGAAGCTGCCCCCAAAACAAACTAGCAATTTGTGATAACCAGGATGGAGGGAAGACATTCATCGCCTACAACAGGGAAATACTTTTCAGGAACCTCCAGCTTTTACATGCAATTTTGCCACTGATTTGTCACATAGAGCAGAAAAAGTCACTCGCTCAACCTCCCTGAGCCACAGCTCACCCACTCACAAAAGACTTCAAAGGCCCACGTAGCACTGCCTCTAGTTGAGTGTTAGGGGGCGTTTGGGCTTTAATCTGACCAGCACCGTGTCTCAGGCTCTCTCAGTCTCACCGTCACGCTTTAACATTGGCCGTGGACACGCAAGCAAGCTTCGGCTGGTTGGTTCTGTCGGTCTAATCCCTGCCAGCAGTCACCAGGGAGGCAGAGGCCTGCCCAGTACGGATGAACACCGCAAAGCACCAGCTGTACTGAGCGTGTGGAGGGGCAAAATTTAAAGAACAAAAGGAAAATACCAGTCCCGACCGCGCTGTATTTCTGCACGCACCTGTACCTCTGGCTGTGAAGTTTCCCAGGACCTGGCCGGAATGCCTCGCCTTGCAGCTGTACAGCCCCGAGCCATCGTATGACACACTCATGATCTTCAACAGCTTCTGCCCAGTACGAGCTCTGCTGGGAGGTGCAATCCCGATACCGTCTTTAAACCAGAAAACAGACACAGAAGAGCCGTGGCTGTCACAGGAAAGTTCAATGGTGTCTGCGCTCCCAAACACCAGCTCTCCCAGAAAGGCGCTCTCGTTCCTCAAGTGTTCTGCAACGGGAGAAAGAAATGGAAATGAGTAAATAAGAGCAGGCATCAGAGGACGAAAGGGCATTTCAAAAATCAACAGATCTTCTATTTGCCCTGCTGACGCTTCCACGTGCCCAGAGCTCCTCCTTGCCCGGGGGAAGCCTTGCCTGCAGCCAGGCAGGCCGTACTGCAGCCAGGCACACTACAGTCAGGGCTCTGGCTGACCTGCAAGGGTGGCTTCGAACCTGTAGCGACCAAAACACGGCCCCCCCGCCAGGTGCATCACAACAACCAGCACACACCTCTGGGGGGGGTCACCGCAACACCCAGTGGTGCACGGGGGGCTGATCTGGCAGTGAGGAGCGTGCGCTGAAAAGGGCACGGTTCAGCCTCTGGATCTCCGTTTCTTGATTTCTGTGAGTCTGTCCACAACCCCTGTGGGACCCAGCACGGAGGGGATACAAGGAGCAGGAATGGGGGTAAACCCGATTGCTCAGGTGGCTCTGGGGGGCCCAAAGGCAGCCTCCGTGGGCTGAAGGAAACAAGGGGGAAGGCTGGACAGCAGGCGCAGGTTGCAATAGCTAAAATAAATGAACCCACCGCCAGCTCCCTGCTGGAGTTACTCTCCGGGCAGCAGCACCAAAGACTGAGCACGAAAGCTGAAATCCCTCTTTCCTCACTCTACCTACCAGCTGCGGCAGTTTGTTCCACGAGTGACGACAGGGAACCCTGCCACGGGCTGGAGAATTTTGTTTCTCCATAGGCTAATGACGCAAAGAAAGGTTCAGGCTCACGAGTCTCCCCAGGGAGGAATGTGGGGCGTGTTGGAGGTGTCGTTCTTGGGCCTGATGGCTCATTTGAGCGACACAAGCTCACTTCTGACACTGAATGGTTTATTCATCCTGTACCCCAGTTTAATAGAGAAGAATTAGCCCTCGACACCTGCCCTCAGCCCAGCCGGGTCAGCGGCCATAAGCCTGCTTATGCCCCTAAGGCAGAACCATTTCTGGGTTGGTGCAAGATGGATCACGGAGGATCCCATTCCAACGAATACCACGTTCACCACAGGACTAAGCGCCCTTCTTCACACATCCAGGGATCTAAATCATACCCACGGCACTTGGCAGCCTGAGCTGTGAGCAGGTTGGAAAGGGGCACCTGGACACTCAGCTCGGCTGCAGAGAAAGAGCACCTTTTTTTCTTTTTTTAACAAGCTCACCAGGTAAACAGCCAAAAGAGGGGCAAGCAGTAAACTGATAAGCTCTGTAGGAGGGTAAGGAAAAGAAGTCAGCGCATAACAAAGAATCTGATGGCATTTCGGCATTGTAGGTGCCTTCAGACCTGGTTTTAACCCAGCGTTTGTGCAGGGGGTGCTGTCGGATTTACAGTTCAGCTTCCTGAGCACAGAGTTGGATATCAAATGTCACTTCTATGTGGAGAGGGGATGAAGGGAGAGAGGGGCCTGGGCCATGCCAACACCCCCAGGGCCTGCGAGGCCCCCCCAGTCTCTTCCCAGGACAGCTGCTCTCGGTGGCTGAGCCCCCGGCGGGGTCTGGGCAGGTGGAGGTGCTGTGGGAGCGTGACAGTGACAGGCCTGGACACTGAGAGCGCCGCTGACCGTGCTGTATTTCAGCCGCTTGCTTGGAAAAGGGCAGCCGCTCACCCTCCCTGAGCTGCCGGCAGGGCTTTGGTTTTCATCCCTGACACCTCTGGATATTAAGGGCGTCAGCAAATAGAAAGCTCCGGGAAGGGAATGGTCATAAAGGGGAAAAGGAGAACACACACATTGGCAGTGAGAGTATCCCTGCATGAAGGGCAGTGCACGCTCCGCGCTTGAGGGGGAAGGAAAACTTTGGGGCTAAGATGTGGCTTATGGCACAGCAGTCCTCAAAGAAATGCACTTGTGTTGCGCAGGCTTCACTACGCTACGTACACAGATATTTGTATAGTAAGAAAGCGGCTGAGACACAGCCCAGGGATGTAGCTTCTGCTGCACAGCACTACACCCGGGGCTCTGTTACGGTGGCCACCGCGGTGACAACGTGGCATCAGCAAGTCTGCGCTTAATCGGATCTGTGCTCCCCAGCCCCACGGCAGTGTGCTGCACCAGAGGTTAATAATGGGGAAACCTCAAAACCTCCCGCCCAAGGGAAAGCTGCAAACCTTGAAGTCCTTCAGGCAGGAGTGTCTCAATAGCCCCTTGATTTCCTGCTGTAAAGGGCTTCCCAGTGTTATAAGCTTTTAGTTTTCCTCCACATGAAAAGCAGTTCAAAACCGTAAAGGGCTGAGCTGACTTGATCCCACATGCAGACCTTCACACCTCCCAGCAACCTTTAAAACTCCCCGGGGCCAGATCTCCCCCTGCCGGAATTACCTCTTACCTACTTGGCCCTTAATCTTGGCGGCCCTGGCCGGTTTTCTCAGCCCGCTACACGAAACCACATTTTGTCATCCTTTTCTGACAGCAGCACATTGTCTGTTGTTTTGGTCACATTAACGATTGCCGAGGGACTAAAACACAGATCGACAGATACGCTGATTCGTACACTCCATGTCCCCAGAATATAACAACATCCCTGGTTGATTCATTTCATCACTTTGGTTACAGCACGACTATTAGCGATACTTGATGGCGTGACTTGGTTTCCTATCCCTTTGCTCCTTAAGCTCAGGGGTTAAGCTAGCCTGAGAGTGCTGTAGGAAAGCATCAGCCTTTAGGCAACGTTGAGAGTAGCTTTTCAGAATGAAGCTACAGTATTTAGCGACAAAGAACAAGTCAATAAAATTATTGAAAGATTTCTGAGCCGTTAGGTGACTGCCAGCCTTCTTTTTAAGCTACCTCCAAATGTCACGCTCATTGAGCTGATCTTACACTTTGTGAGTTAACTGATGGATGTACCAGGTCAGCTCTGCGTTATCGCTAACGAAAAAACATTTTGTCAAATACTTGATCACCAGGGGGTGAATTTGATCTGGTGCTTGTATAAAAGACTCACCGCACGTGCACGGCATAAGCTGAAGACAGCATGTTGATCCAAGTCTTGTGGCACATACCAAAGTATTTAGGTTTTTAAATAATCAGGAAATCTGGAAATACAAGTGCAAGTTATGAGAAGCAGATGGGTTTGTTTCCTTCTGAGGAATAACGGCACGGGCGTTGTCCTCTGGAATAAAGAGAACTACTTCACGGGCTAAGAAATGTGTTTGTGCAGATGTGAACAAAAATCAATCAACAACCCACTGCTGGGGGGGTGTGTGTGTATTTCCCCCCAACAGAGACATGGAAGGCTAGCAATTTAGTACAGTGTGACAATGAAGTATTTTGAGCTGTAATAAAGAAAACCCATTAACCTCAAAAATTTAATTTTTTTTTAGAGCCAGTAGCCAAGGAACAGCCAAATGTAATTACTTGGTGAAATACTTTGTGCAAAATGGGTGTTTGGAATATTGACACGGCAAGAAAATGTGAAAATATGCTTTAGTAAAAAGTAGGATATCAAAGCACAGGGGAAAGGGTGCTGAGTGAACAAAGCACATTTCTGTCACAGTCAGTAAACACCATTAAAATTAAACGGCAGGGGAAAGCAAATGGACTATTTTTATCAAATAGGAAATTAACCAATATACCCAATATATGGTATATACACACAAATACAATAATGTTAAAAATCGGAAATGCGGCAGAGTTAAAGGACGGTGAACGTTTCTGTGCGCTCACCTACGTCTGTTCATGCCCTTCACGTAGATGCTACTTAGTGAGCAAGAAAAAGGAGGAGGAGTTGTGATTTCCAGATACGTAAAGCTAAAATACAACTTCCAGCCCCGGTTCCAGAGGACTTGCCGCTGACGTCCTTACACCTAAACCAAGTAAATTTAAGTCCTTGCATGAGCTAAGCAGTGCCAGACTAAGAGAAATGATTTGGTTTGTAAGCATTTGTGCTTGCAAGCATCTCAAGCAGATTTATTCCACCTGAGTGTGAGCCATTCGTGGAACCACAGCCAGAGGAAATGCAATAGCTGACTGACTTTGGCTTTGGACTGACTTGAAGGTCAGAAATATTTCCCTTCAGAAGTTCTCTCACCAATAGGGCCCAAGCAGGAGTTTTACAATACTCAGCTTTTTACTGTCTCTCTAGTATGACTGACGCTTGCTGGACAGGTCCAGTGTTGCCTGACATTGGGAGAGACCCTGTTCTTACTTGGCTTGAATAGAAATGATCAGATATTGAAAGAAACAAGTGGATGATGAATGAACTTGGAACAAACCTAGTATTTCTTCACTAGTATTTCTAGTGTTTCTTATTCAAAGCTGTGATTTGAAATAGCTTTTGCAGCAAGAGCGAAGAGCCTCACGTTAGGTTTGGACCCTAACAGTGAGGGTTTGGGACCACTAAATGAGGCTTTGTGCATTAAAAGATGGCTTTGGGCTCTAAAACTCGGTGTGGAAAAAGAAAATGACGGTTTGAGCATTAAGAGACCGCATTCGATGCCAACAGTAAAGGTTTGGGATATAAAAATGAGGCTTGGATAATAAAAATGAGGTTTTAGTACCTAAATGTGAGGGCTTGGGGCTTTAAAGGAGGCACTGAGCATTAAAAAAGGGGTTTGGGCCCCTCTTGGCTGTTAAAAATGAGGCTTTGAGGATTAATCAAGGGGTTTGGACTGAAACGCACGGTTTAGAACGAAAAAATGATGGTTTGAGCATTAATAGAGTGGATTTGATGCTAAATGGGAGGCTTTGGGACCTAAAATGGAGGCCACTGAGTATTAAGAGGGGTTTGGTCCCTAAAAGTGAGGGCTTGGGACCTAAGAATGAGGGTTTGACCCTAAAAAAGACAGGTTTGGACCTGAAAAGTGAGGGTTTGGCACCTGAAAATGAGGCTTTATTCCTTACTAGAGGGGTTTGGACCCTGAAAGTGAGGGTTTGGGATATGAAAAGGAGGCTTTTACACTTAAAACAGGGATTTGGAACCCCCAAAATGAGGGTTTGGGACTTAAAATAAGGCTTTGAGCCTTAAAAGAGGGGTTTGGACCCTGAAAGTGAGGGTTTGGGACCTAAAAATGAGGCTTTGAACCTAAAAGACAGGTTTGGACTGTGATAGTGAGGGTTTGGGATATGAAAATGAGGCTTTGAGGGTGAAAAGAGAGCTTTGGATCTAAAAAATGAGGTTTTGGCACCTAAAAGTGAGGCTTTGGATGCTAGAAGTGAGGCTTTGGGACTTTAAAAGTAGGCATTGGGCATTAAAAGAGGGGTTTGGACCGTGAAAGTGAGGCTTTGAGTGGTAAAAATGAGGCTTTGAACCCAAAAGACAGGTTTGGACCGTGAACGTGAGGGTTTGGGATTTAAAAAGGAAGCTTTGAGCCTTAAAACAGGGGTTTGGAACAAAAAAAATGAGGCTTTGGGACCTAAAATAAGGCTTTGGGCCTTAAAAGAGGCGTTTCGACCCTCAAAGTGAGGGTTTGGGATCTACAAATGAGGGTTGGCAGTTGAAAATAGGGCTTTGGACATTACAAATGAGGTTTTCATACCCAGAAGTGAGGTTTTAATGCTTAATAGAGCAGTTTGGACCCTGAAAGTGGCGGTTTAGAAAAGAAAACTGAGGCTCTGAGCCTTAAAAGACGTGTTTGGCAGCTAAACGTGAGGCTTTGCAAGATATAAAAGAGGCTTTGAGAGTAAAAATGACAGGTTTGCACCCTGAGAGAGAGGGTCTGGGACCTTAAGAGGAGGCTTTGAGCCTTAAAAGAGGGGTTTGGAACTCAAAAAAATGACGGTTGGTGGGACCCTATAAGCAGAGGCTGCGGGCCCCATAAGTGGAGTCTGCAAGGTTTAAAACGGGTTTAGACACTGAAAGTGAGGCTTTGGGTGGTAAAAATGAGGCTTTGAGCATAAAAAGAGGGGTTTGGACCCTGAACGTGAGGGCTTGGGATCTAAAAATGAGGCTTTGCTGGTGGAAATAGGGCTTTGGACATAAAAAATGAGGTCTTGGCTCCTAAAAGTGAGCTCAGGTTTGGGTGCTAAAAGTGAAACTTTGGAACCTAGAAATGAGGCTTTGAGTGTTAAAAGAGGGGTTTGAAACCTGAATGTGAGGGTCTGGCACATAAAAATGAGGCTTTGAGCCTTAAACAAGGGGGTTTGACTCTCAAACGTACCGTTTGGAAGGAAAAAATCATGATTTGAGCATTAATAGACAGGATTCAATGCTAGAAGGGAGGGTTTTATGTCCCAAGCCCATCTTTCAACACTCAAAGCCTCATTTTTCAGTCCCAAACCCTCACTTTCAAGGTCAAAACCCCTCATTTAAGGCACAAAGCCTCCTTTTTTAACAGCCAAACCCTGTCTTGTGGGTCCAAACCCCACTTTTAAGGCACAAAGCCTCATTTAGGAGTCCCAAACCCTCACTTTTAAAGCTCCAAACCTATCTTTTCCACACAAAGCCTCGTTTTTATATCCCAAACCTTCACTTTTAGGGTCCAGATCCCTCCTTTTTAGGGACAAACCCTCATTTTTAACAGCCTAAGCCTCCCTTTTATTGTCCAAACCCCTCTTTTAACGCTCAAAGCCTTATAGTCAGGACCGCAATCCTCACTTTTAGGGACCAAACCCGTTTTAAAGCTCAAAGCCTCATTTTTAACACCCAAAGCCACACTCCCAGCGTCCAAACCCCTCTTTTAATGCTCAGTGCCTCCTTTTATGTCCCAAATCCTCACTTTTAGAATTGAATCCTGTCTTGTAAAGCTCAAGCCTTCATTTTTTCCTTCCAAACTGTGGGTTTTAGGGTCTAACCCCTTGTTTAACGCTCAAAGCCTCATTTTTATCACCCAAACCCTCACCGCAAGGGTCCAAACCCCTCTTTTAAAGCTCAGTGCTACCTTTTGAGGTCCCAAGCACTCACTTTTAGCATTCAAATCCAATCATTTACTGCTCAAACCATCATTTTTTGCTCCAAACTGTGAGTTTTGGGGTTCAAACCCCTCTTTTAAGGCTCAAAGCCTCATTTAGAAGTCCCAAACCTTCACTTTTAGGGTCCAAACCCCTCCTTTTCATGGACTAAATCTCATTTTTAAATTCCAAATCCTCCCTTTAATTGGTCAAACCCCTCTTCTAAGGCTCAAAGCCTCATTTTTAGGTCCCAAACCCTCCCTTCAAAGCACCGAAAACCTCGCTTTCAACAGCAAAGCCTCAGAGTTAGGACCATAAACCTCACTTTTAGGCTCCAAACCCTTGTTTTAAAGGTCAAACCCTCACTTTTAGGACCCAAAGCCCTCTTAAAACAGCTAAAGCCTCCATTTCAGCATTAAACCCCCTCTTTTAGCGCTCAGTGCTTCATTTTTAGGTGCCAAACCAACCCTCACTTTTAGCATCAAATCGACTATATTATTGCTCAAACCATAAATTTTTTGTTGCAAACCATGAGTTTTAGAGCCCAAACCCCTCTTTTAAATCTAAAAGACTCATTTAGATGTCCCAAACCCCCACTGTTAGGGTCCAGACCTGTCTTTTTTACTGTCAAAGCCTCATTTATACCTTGCAAAGCCTCACATTTAGGGTCTAAATCATCGTTTAGGGCTCAAAGCATCCTTTTTTGGTCCCAAACCAACCCTCACTTTTAGGACCCAAACCCCTCCTTTTTAGGGACAAACCCTCATTTTTAAGTTCAAAAGCCTCCATTTTATTGTCCAAACCCCTCTTTTAAAGCTCAAAGGCTCATTTTTAACAGCCAAACCCTCACTTTCAGGGTTCAAACCCCCCTTTTAACTCTCAAAGCCTCAGTTTTTAGGTCCAAACCTTCACTTCAAGCGTCCTAACCCCACTTTTCAGGCACAAAGCCTCATTCAGAGGTCCCAAACCCTCACTTTGGGGGTCCAAACCCCTCCTTTTCATGGACTAAATCTCATTTTTAAATTCCAAATCCTCCCTTTAATTGGTCAAACCCCTCTTCTAAGGCTCAAAGCCTCATTTTTAGGTCCCAAACCCTCCCTTCAAAGCACCGAAAACCTCGCTTTCAACAGCAAAGCCTCAGAGTTAGGACCATAAACCTCACTTTTAGGCTCCAAACCCTTGTTTTAAAGGTCAAACCCTCACTTTTAGGACCCAAAGCCCTCTTAAAACAGCTAAAGCCTCCATTTCAGCATTACACCCCCTCTTTTAGCGCTCAGTGCTTCATTTTTAGGTGCCAAACCAACCCTCACTTTTAGCATCAAATCGACTATATTATTGCTCAAACCATAAATTTTTTGTTGCAAACCATGAGTTTTAGAGCCCAAACCCCTCTTTTAAATCTAAAAGACTCATTTAGATGTCCCAAACCCCCACTGTTAGGGTCCAGACCTGTCTTTTTTACTGTCAAAGCCTCATTTATACCTTGCAAAGCCTCACATTTAGGGTCTAAATCATCGTTTAGGGCTCAAAGCATCCTTTTTTGGTCCCAAACCAACCCTCACTTTTAGGACCCAAACCCCTCCTTTTTAGGGACAAACCCTCATTTTTAAGTTCAAAAGCCTCCATTTTATTGTCCAAACCCCTCTTTTAAAGCTCAAAGGCTCATTTTTAACAGCCAAACCCTCACTTTCAGGGTTCAAACCCCCCTTTTAACTCTCAAAGCCTCAGTTTTTAGGTCCAAACCTTCACTTCAAGCGTCCTAACCCCACTTTTCAGGCACAAAGCCTCATTCAGAGGTCCCAAACCCTCACTTTGGGGGTCCAAACCCATCCTTTTCATGGACTAAATCTCATTTTTAAATTCCAAACCCTCCCTTTCGTTGTCCAAACCTTTCTTTTAATGCTCAAAGCCTCATTTCCAGGTCCCAAAGACTCACTGTAAAGCACACAAACTCCTCTTTTAACATCAAAGCCTTATAGTTAGGACTGCAAACCTCACTTTTAGCGTCCAAACCCCTCTTTTAACGCTCAAAGCCTCATTTGTAACAGCCAAACCCTCCCTTGCAGGGTTCAAATTCCTCTTTTAAAAGTCAAAGCCTCACTTTTAACACCCAAAGCCGCACTTCCAGCATCCAAACCCCACTTGTAACGCTCAGTGCCTCCTCTTTAGCTCCCAAACCCTCACTTTTAGCAGCGACTCCGGTCCTTTCATGCTCTAACCATCAGTTTTTCTTTCAAAACCGTGCCTTTTAGGATCCAAACCCCTCGTTTAAGGCTAAAAGCCTCATCTATAGGCTCCAACCCTCACTTTCAGGGTCCATACCCCACTTTGAAAGCTAAAAGCCTCCGTTTTAAATTCCAAACCTTCACTTCTAGGGCCTGTGGTGGTTTGGCCGGCAGCTCAGCCCCACACAGTCGCTCGCCCCCTCCCCCACCGGTAGATGGCGGAGGGAATCAGAAGGGTAACGCTCGTGCGTTGGGATAAGAGCAGTTTCATAAATGAAATTAAAAGAAACAACAACAGAAATGCAATGGAAAGGAGAACAACGAGAGGCGCAAAGCCCCGCGGGGTGGGGGGAAAGGGGGGGGGCGGAGAGGGGGAACGAACCGCGGGAACAAACCCCACGCGCCGCAGCCGCTCACCCACCGCCGACCCGCCGCCGCCCCGCTCCCGAGCCGCAACTGCCCCCCCCCACCCCGCCCCCCCACCCCCTTAATATCCTGGTCGTGGTGTCACGTGGTATGGAGTGAACATGCCACTGGCCAGTCGGGGTCAGCCGCCCCCACCGCGGCCCCGCCCCTCACAGCCCCACCCCCCCACCCCCGCGGAGAGCGCGGGAAGCCGGAAAGGCAGCCGCCCCCCACGGTGAGGAGAATTAACCCCTTCTCAGCCAAAACCAGCACAGCCGCCTCCCCTTATTCCACACCGCTCACGCCATGCCCAGGTCCCATACCTGGGCTGCTGCACGCCGAGTCAGGCATCCTTCCGTCACTGCTGCACTTTGCTTGTGTCGCAGTTTATCTTCCGTGGCTTGGGAGGCTCGTACTCTGGTATCGTGGATACAACACAGAGGTGACACACAGTATTATATAGCAGTTTGCATTGCCCCATTCAGTTCATTGCCTGTTTTCGCCCAAAATCAAACCCCCTTGAGGCACACGTCGGACTTCTCCGTCCTCCCGCATCACCCACCAAGTGCGCCCAGGTCCTCGAGCAAAAGCAATCCCACGAATGGCTTTGCCTTTGCCTGAGGCAGGGAGGACCCAGACTGTGTTGCCCAGCGTACTTTTTGCGTGCGCTACAGGGCCTCCATCCCCTCCCACAGGATGTAGGATTTCTGACTGGGCAGGGCCAGCTCGCCTGGCAGATCCCCTCCTGTTGACTAACCACGTGGCTTTTGCCAAATGTGCACCCCAGGGCCTGAATGTCCCACCCCCCATTGCTCTCAGCCTAGTTTTTAACAGTCCATTGTACCGCTCCATTTTCCCAGAGGCTGGTGCGTGACAGGGGGTGTGATACACCCACTCAATGCCGCGCTCTTTGGCCCAGCTGTCTATGAGGTTGTTTCGGAAATGAGTCCGCTGTCTGACCACTCTCTGGGGTGCCATGTTGCCACAGGACTTGTTTTTCAAGACCCAGGATGGTGTCTGGGCAGTGGCGTGGGGGATGGGATATGTTTCCAGCCAGCCGGTCGTTGCATCCACCATTGTAAGCACATGGCGCTTACAATGAACAGGGCGCATTGCTTCTCATCTTCTGACAGTTTGTTATACAGTGGGGCCTCTTCAGCACGTGGCACCCCCTCCTCTGGTGATATTCCAAAGTCTTTGCCTTCTGGCAGGCCCATGGTCACTTCCAAGACTCCTGGGCCGCTGGGGTTCCCTACTCGAGCCCGCTGGGTGATCAGTGCGACCCATTTACTCCATGTAGCATCACTTTATGCTAATCCCACCTGGCACTGCTTGTGGTTCTCCCGAGTGCGGGGCGCTTTGAAGAGCTCTTGGCGCACAACGGGCACCCAGCCTCTGTTCGCACCGTATCCGATCGTCGCTCATGGGCCCTTCCCTGAGCCCGTCTGACCGTACGCCGGCAGAGTAGCGTTATAACCGTGCCAGGAGCTCTCCAGCACTCCCTGACCATGACCACCAAAGACCTCTCTCTAACAAACCACCAAGAGCCTCCTCTGCATAAGCGAGCCACCAAATGCACTCACAGGCACTGCTGTCTGCCAGGAGAGCCCTCACTAACAGTTTAGATTAGCAATCAAGACTGGCAAGCACGCTTGACAGTAACACTCAGTTCCAGGAGGACAGAAACACAGATAAAATCTAGCCACTGCTTCACACCAGGAAAGTGACAAATGCCGGTCTTTTGCGTTACGCTGACATGAATGTTAGTAACGGGAGATAAAGGAACTGACCACCTCCAGCTGCGTATTAGTGACAGCTGCTTCCAGCTGGTTCTTTGACTCAAGGCTTACCTGGCCCACGGAACTGCTGGATCCTGCGGAGATGAGCATGTCGTTCTCGTCCTTTAGGAAGCTCCTCTGAGACCAATAGGCTGGATCAGAAGCAAAGGCTTTGCTGTGCCCTGCATTCCTAGGGTCACACACGCTTGTGCTGTCGGTGTTCACAGAAGTCACACACCTCCTTCCTGCATCCTTCTCTCTCTGCCTGTTAACATTACAATTGTAGTATCAAACTACCAGCAATCAGGCTTTCACTAATAACTCATGGTCTAGTCTGGGTTTAAACCAAGTTCAACCGCAAGGCACAGCTCCATCTCCTAAGCACACTAGAGAAGATGCTGAGGTAGGAAGGCTTGTCGATGTGGCTCATCTAGCCTAACCCACCGCCCAGGAGTTAATGACGTATGCCGCACTTTAGCTTTCGTTGTGCAGAACAATCCCTAGAGTCACACTGATGCAGCCTGCTTTATTTCTGGGTGCAACAAGCCCTCAAATACCAGGTGTGTGCTTTCCTAAGCACAACTCTGCTGGACCGGTCAGCTCCAAAACTTAAAAAGCTCAACTCACCCCAAAAACGTTAACTTGCGCCCCTCTCCTGGTTTGGAATATCCACACAGCGAAGCACCACCGGAAGCCTTGTTCACCAGACGGTTGCCTGACAAACCGCTCTGTGACACAGAGCAGCAAGTCAACAGGACCACAGGCTGCACAAAGTCAGTGCCTGGCAGCAACCTCATCCAGAGCAGGAACTCCACTGGCAGAAAACCTCTTGAGCTTCCGCTGGACTTAGGAAGGGACTTCCTAAAGCCTCTTTCCTCCACGGCTACCCCAGCAAGCAGCAGTGGGGCAGCAGTGGAGCAGCGCTGCCCGGCTCCCCTCCTGCACCACCGACAAGCAACACAGCAGGCACGGTGCAAAAACCAGCCTCCACCAATGGCCCCGAGTGATCCGCATCAGAGATTCAAAAGAAGGAACGGCGCAACGAAACCACAAACAGAAACACACTGTTTACTACCAAGGCGGAGCAGCCGGCATGGTGTGTGCTATCCTAAAGCACTCTGAACATGAGAGACACAGTTTCACCTCAAACACAGCAAGTGAAATCCACCCGAGGGTGGCACCCCAGCGCCTCTCAAGGGAGGCCAGCCGTGCGGCCCAGCTGCTGAAACAACCAGCCAGGGAGCGCAGCGTGACCACAGCAGTGCCCAGCGCCTTACGAGACGCACTGCTGGCGCTGCTGCAGGGACAGGGCTTGTGTCCACCGGAACAGAGGCTGCTGTCAACCCAGCGGCAGCCGCCAAACCCAAAATAACCCTTAGACCTGGTAGCATTGCCCCAGTCCGGGAACAAACCCTAAATCCAGAGGCGCCCCACACCTGGCTGCACCCACCAGACCTAGCAGCATGCACCTGACACAGCAACACCCCCAAATCCTCAAGTTTCCCCCAAAATTGGCAGCAACCAGCAGACCCAGGCACACCCCCCAAAACCTGTCGGCAGCCTCCAAACCCACAAACACCCCCAAGCCCAGGGGCACACCTTAAACCTGCCAAGAGTCCCCCAAGCCCACAAGGAACCGCCAAATGCAGAAACACCCCCAAACCGGGCACCTTTCCCCACACCAGGCAGCACCCCCGAAACCTTGCAGCACTGCCGGCCCCAGCGGGGTGCAGCCGCCCCAAGCCTGGTGGCGGGAGGCCAGGCCGTGGCAGGGCGGCGTCTGAACAGAGCAGGCCTCCGTGCCACGGAAGCAGGTTCAGCGATGGCTGAAACACCGGTTTGGTTACAAATCCAAAACTCGGCACCGTATGGGCTGCTAGGAAGAAAATTAACTCCATCCCAGCCCGAACCAGAACAGACGCTGTCTCCGTTACGGCTTGATAGCAGCTTTCTGCCGCGCCGTGGTTTATTGACACCGTGGGCCAACGTAAACCTCCCCTGGCACATCTTCCTGCCATTCCCTCAGGCCTATCGTGGGTCACCAGAGAGAAGAGATCAGCGCCTGCCCCTCTTCCTGCCCTTGTGAGGAAGCTGCAGACCGTGATGAGGTCTCCCCTTAGTCTCCTCTTCTCCAGGCTGAACAAACCAAGGGACTTCAGCTGCTCCTTGTACAGCTTCTCCTCTAAACCCTTCACCAACTCCATGGCCCTCCTCCGGACACTCTCCAGTAACTTTATATCCTTCATGTACTGCGGCAACCAAAACTGCACCCAGCGCTCGAGGTGAGGCCGCACCAGCGCAGAGCAGAGCGGGACAATCCCCTCTCTCCATGGCTGCAACGCAGGGCTTGATGCACCCCAAGACATGGTTGGCCCTCTTGCCTGCCAGGGCACGCTCTTGCCTCGTGTTCAACTTGCCGTCGACCAGAACCCCCGGGTCCCTCCCCGCAGAGCTGCTCTCCGGCCTCTCATTCCCCACGCTGGCTGTACATCCAGGGTTGCCATGCCCCAGGTGCAAAACCCAGCACTTGGCCTTGTTCAACTTCATATGGTTGGTGGTTGCCCAGCTCTCCAGTCTGTCCAGATCCCTCTGAAGGGCCTCTCTGCCCTCGGGAGTGTCAACAGCTCCTCCCAATTTTGTCGTCAGCAAACTTAATCAGCGTTCCTTCAAGTCCTGCATCCAAGTCATTTACAATGAGATTAAAGAGTACCGGCCCCAAGATGGATCCCTGTGGAACCCCGCTAGTGACTGGCCACCAGCCCCATGTAACCCCATTGACTAGAACCCTTTGAGCCCGACCCCCCAGCCAATTGCTCACCCACCGCGTTACGCGTTTATCCAGCTGTGTGCTGGACATTTTGCCCAGGAGGAGACTGTGAGAGACAGTATCAAAAGCTTTACTGAAATCCAGAAAGATCACATCAGCTGGCTTCTCTTGGCCAACTAGGTCCGTGACCTTGTCATCGAAGGAAATTGTATTTGTCGTCACTCCCCTATTGGCCCTCGCGTTCACCGTCGCTCCCCAAATCCATATCCTGGCGGGACTGCCCCAGGCCCTTGCAGGAGGGCTGGAGAAATGGGCTTGGGGGGCGAGGGGGTGGTTGCCGTTTCTCCGGGGCCCGGAGGGTGCTGGGCCGGTCCCGCAACACCTGGCTGGCTGAGTTGGACAGCCATTTGGGCCGGGGCGGAGGCGGGCGGGCCGGGCGGCCGTCCGGGCTGGTGGAGGCTGTTTCCCCGCCGCTGCTCCATGGCTGGTGGGCCGCTTTTCCAGGCACACGTGACGGCTGCTGGTGTTGGGTCCAGCTCTTGGAGGTGCTGGGGTGGGCAGTCCAGGTGTCCGGGTGTGAGGGGCAGCTGCTGGTCTCGGGCCGGGCTCTCGAAGCTGCGGCGAGGCGCCTGCGGAGAGAGGAGGCTGCTGAGGCCCCGCCACGGCTGCGGTGCTGGGCGGGTGGCGGGGCAGAGCTGCGCGCCCCATGGCATGGGGGCACCCGGCTGCACGTGGGAGCTGTGGGCACAGAGAGCTCTGTGCAGAAAACGGGGCGCCCCGCACCCCTCGGCTGGGGCTCTGCTCCCATGAGCTGAGAGCTGGGAAGGTTGCTCACCACAGTGTGGCTTGCTGGGATACCCTGGCCAAGGTGAACATCTGGAAATTACAGCATCACCTCACAGGGTGATTTCTGCTGCTGGGTTCCCTGGCAGGGAGATGTCGCTATTGCAGTTCTCACTTTCTGCGGCAACGTCATCCCTCTTTGTTTTCCTGCCTGACTTTGCTCTGCCTACGTCTGTTGCTGGGTCTGCTCTTGTCCAGGCAGGGTCACTTTTAACTAATACTTGCAACAGTGAGGACAGGTTGCAGAAAAGAGGGCCCATGGGTTGAGAGGACAGTTAAAACACCTCACAGCAGAAACCTCAGTCCTGTTTGGCCAGTAACTAACTCGGCACGCCAGAATACCCTACCTCAAAATGCTTCATGGCTAACAGCAGCCATCTAACGCAGCAGTTTGGCTGCACCTGCCCCCCGCCACCAACTCACCGCCTTCTCTTCCTCCACAGGCGGATCACACAACAGAAAACCATCCCAAGCAATATGGAGCCCACGACCGCCACGGCGCCTTCTATGCAGTACTTCTGGAAATCTTTTGGATCCATAGCATTTGTGTTTCTCGTGCCATCCACGCCTGGAGGAATGATTCGGTGTGTTAGTGTGTCCTGCACACTACTGCTCATCTCACAGGAGGCCTGACATTGCCAGGAAATGCTCATTCTCGCTTTGGTAGCATCTCTGAGCCACGGAACATCCTGGGGCTGCCACATTTCCTTGGCTTCAGGAGAAGCAAAGGAAGCTCCCAAGGTCGTTGCAAATCAACACACTCTGGAGCCTCTCTTTCTCCTCGCAGCTTTGCTTACGCTCTGGCATGCCCATAGTCCAGTTTTCCCAGTGTCACGGGTTTGCTCCCCCTTCTTGGTGATCCTTCACATCTGCACACAATTTCCTTTGCGCTCACCCACCTCCGCCTTGCAAGGCTTGCTAGAGCTGCTGCCTGGGGGCTCACTCTGACCCTTTGGGAACACTCACGAGGCCATCAGCAGAGGGTTACGAGCGAGCGTGTCTCTGGCACACTGACGGCAATAACCTTCACACCCCAGAGATGGGAGTCATCCTCTCAGAGCTGCTCCTGCCTTCTTTTAGAACACTTGCTCTCTGCTAAGAGTTTGGCTGCTGACATGGTGTGCAGTAGCGAGAACTCGGGGAAGAGCCTGCAGACACCCACAGATTTTGACCTGTGGCCCTGGATGACCAAAGGACAGCAATTACCTGGCACCTCCACTGACTGAATTGCCCCTCTTCTGGCACCAGAGACTGGCACCGCGTGACTGCCTGCTTCCTGAAGCGCCTCATTCTCCGCAGTCTCACGGTCCATCTCTTTAGAAAGAAAGCGGGTCAGTTTCATTAGACATAATTAGATGTAAACAGACAGCAAATCCCAACCTGCTGAAAGGCTAGGGGATTGCATGCCATCTTGTTCACATTCCACTGAGCGCATTTCGGGCAAAGGGCAGGACGATGGTACACGACTCCCTGCAGAGAGGGCAGGAAGATGCCGTAGCAAGTTCAGCCGTGGAAAGAGCCCTTCTGAGAAGCACGTCCCACCATGCCAACTCCATCACACGGTAAGGCTATCAGGCACACGTGGTGGACTGAACCGCAAGCTCTTGCAACCATGTTCTGGGCACTTTCACGTGTGGCGGGGAAGAGCCCACAGTCCCCCAAGACAAGAGGAAAACCACAGCCAAGTTATCTAAAACACAACTGGAAACAGACAGCCAAACCATGCGAGACTGAATTCACAGCCCCTCATTTTAGCTGCCTTCAAGTTGGGCGGCCCGCCTCAAGCTGCCTGCCCAGCTCCCACCTGTCCCTGACTCCAGGGTGTCACTCAGAGTCCTCGCCCATCAAGGAGAACAGCGGGGCTGGACCGGCTGTGAAGCTGGGGCTGCTCCCATCCTGGCCAGGGGCTGCCTGCAGCGCAGGCAAAGTCTGCCGGTCTCAGCGACCCCAAGCTGCCTGCGCACCCTCTGTGCCGGCCAAGGGCACTCTCCCCTCCGCTGACTGGCAGGGTGCCGGCCCTCTCGCGGCTTGTCAGGAATCAGCTCCTCGGCAAGTCCCTCACGCATTCAAGGCGTGAGCGCTGCCCATCCCTGACAGCTGGATACCAACGTCTGCCCAGTCCAGCTCTGACCGCTAGGGGTATAACTGGGGCGGCAGCTGTCCCTGGGGCTCAGCTTGAACCACAACTGGCAGCAGAGGCTCTGGGCCACTCTGTGGCTCACCAGCGCCTGCAAGGCGTGAAACTGAGTGTCACCGCAGTGAGGCTCTGATCAATCCCTTCCTGCTGTGTAGCTACGGCTGGGCCAGACAGGCATCAAACCCTCAGCTTCCCAAGTCTTCTGCTTAAGAGTGATATATACCCACCAAGTGCTTCCTTGTCCAGGCCCTTCAGGATTTCCTTCAGGACTTCTGATGACCGCTGGGAAGATTTGCCTCTTTCAGCTTCATACTTTGCTCTCTGGGGACCTTAACAGGAAGTAGCCAGTTAAATTTCTCTCTGATAAAATACCGAAACAGAGTGCTTAGTCTGTGCAGCCAGTCAAGACTGACTACTCACCCCTGCGATGCCAGGGGAGCTCCAGCGCGGGATCCAGCCCAGAAGCTGGAAAAGCCCTCCCTGTACCCACACCTGCAACCAAACCCCCACAAGAAGTTCCCATCACACATTGCGATATTCACTGTCAGAACTGAAGAGGAGAACGTATGAGGGGATCGTGTAACCACGTGGCGCACACGGCCTATATTGTCACGCCTGCAAGAGATGTCTCGCTCACATCTGGCCTCTGAGCTGGCAGCTCTCCAAGGAAGTCAAAAGCCATGACGTACCCATGCGATATCCCAGCGTGTCAGCCCGGGAACCCAGACGGGAAGCTGGATATCCATCGCCTCCAGCCATGTCTGTAAACACAGGACAGAGAAGCTCCCATGAACTATTTTAATGCACTTCAGTTCTGAACAGCAGTGAATGCAGTTCAAACACAGCCTTGCTCCATGGCACTCGTCCCTCCCCTCCCCTCA
Organism: Phalacrocorax aristotelis; assembly: GCF_949628215.1. Taxonomy (NCBI): domain Eukaryota; kingdom Metazoa; phylum Chordata; class Aves; order Suliformes; family Phalacrocoracidae; genus Phalacrocorax; species Phalacrocorax aristotelis. The sequence goes on along the minus strand of NW_027441230.1, from coordinate 178,447 downwards.
AGAGCAGCGTGCCCCGGGCTGTGGGCTGGGGCTCTGTGTCCCATGGGGACCTGGCTTCACCCAAGGAGAGCACTGCAGGGCTAGAGCAGGAATGCTCCCACCTTCCCAAGCGGGCATCTCCCAAGGACAGAGGTGCCTGAAGCTGAAAGCCAGGACCCAGCCAGGAGCGGCAGAGCCACGGCTCCCGGCACGACTGTGACCAGCCTGGAGGAGAAGCGCTCCCACGGGCTATTGCCTGGCCTCTGCACAGCCACTCCGGCCCCAACGTGCAGGCTGGGGGAAGGCTGCCCTGGGGCAGGGCGGCACAGGGCCAGCTCTAGCAGCAGCTTCTCACCCCGTGGCACTGCTCCTGACCCCACCGTTCACCTGGAAAATGCCCCTGCAGTGGCCACGGAACCCTGCGCCTCCCCGGGGAGCGTCTGCCTCCAGCTGCCCGTCGACCTGGCCACGACTCACCTGCCCGAGCCTGGCCCTGCTGCTCTCCCAGCCCTGCCCCACCACGACCCCAGCCCCGCCGTCACCCCGAGCAGCCGCGGGTGCTGTGCCACGCTGCCAGGGTTGGGGCTGGACCTTGCCTGCCCACCTACCTAATCCCCACGCTCGCCACGGAGCAGCCCCGACCTGCCAGGCTTGCAGGGCCATCAGGAGCAGGATAAATAGGTGGGTGGGGGCCACGGCCCCCCGCGCCTGCACCATGCTGCTGCCGCTGCTGCCACAGCTGGCACTGCTGGAGCGGTGCCTGCGGCACAGCACTGCACAACACGGCGTGGCACACCGGGGTCTGTGACCTCACAACACATCCACGCCCTGGGCACCCGCGGTGTCATCTGACATGCTCTGAGAAGATCCTTGTGAGTCAGACTCCACGGGGGCCTTAATGGGATCCGCTGCCTTCAGCCAGCACAAATTTAGCTGTTTTCCAAAGGTGTTCCTCCCCTTCGTTGACAGTCCGCACAGCTTAACCTCTTTCTCTTTACACGCCCATACTGTTAACCTTGACCTTGGTTTTACTTCTTCCTAATTTATTGGCCAACCCAGCCTTTTGAAAATTCAATTTTCCAAGAAAGCAACAAAGTCAGTACTTTGGGATTTTAAAAAAGCAAGCAGCACATTTTGTGCTGTGTCTATAGTATATAAATATTGTGTGAATATATTTCAAAAACACCTGTCTCTGTCTTTGAGATGAGAAGGATGCTTAGGGAGAGTTCTTTATCCTTTTGGCTTTCTGGGTTAAGAAACTGATTCACTAATTAAGCATCAATTAGCTCTGATTTAAGTAAAACACAGCCTGTCTTCTCGAGGGCTGCTTCGGGAACGTACTGGTCCAAGAGACTGAAAGATTAGCGTGGAGGGTGAGCCACCGACGGCCGATATGTGTCAACGTACAGTACTTAAAGCTAAATGCTTGAAATACCAATGCACCTTTTTTGCTTTTGCTCATGAGTCAAATGCGCCATCTCTGACCTCACAGGTACACTCGTTCTCCAGATTCCCACGGGCTGTATCCCACCGTGCCTGGCAGAGCAGCCCAGGGTCGGTTCTGCTCTCCCATGCAGGTGGACAGCAGGTACGTCAGTGTGCTGAGTCAGCTCGGAGGTGCGGGTCCCGCCGTGCCGCGGCGACCAGACCCTGCTCCAGCTCTCTCCTCTGACACCTCCAACATCACCAGCTCCACGGCCAGTGGGTCTGGTCCTAAGGCTGGGCTCAGCAGGCCCGTACACTCGCCCACAGGGTCTTCCAGGGAACCAACATTACCAAAGTCTGTAGTGTTACACGGAGTCAGAAGCAGCACTGGGAAGGGATGAGGAAGTAAAGGGTAAAAACTTCCAGCTGCTTTTTATTAATATGAAATAACGAAAAGGGCACAACCGCAAGAACCTTCCCAATTTCCTTTGGTTCTGTTAACCCGTTAGCTGCTGACGTTGTCAGAGATAGCAACATGCTGGAAAAGTCAAAGGAAGGTCCTGGGTAAAAATTAGCATGGTAGGCAGGGAAATTCATCAAAGCAGTACTAACCCGCAGTTGCCTTATAAGGTTTTTCACTAATTGCTTGCAAGGGGTATATCACAATTCAGTGATGCGCCGAAGTGTGGCTGCTCACTCAGCAATCAGGGGTCTCCAGAGCAAGGTTTGCAGGGATGCTTTTTCTTTCTCTAGGCATCGGCTAGCACAAGCCACGTTGCCCGTGTAACAACTCAAACAGCTGATGCAAAGTGTGCATAGAGGTGGGCTTCTCTTTAATTGTCCAAGTAACTGCCGTGGCATGTAATGATGAGCAGATGTATTGCATTCTCTTTCCAGTGCTCTTCAGAAGGGGGGCGGGGGCAAGAAGGAATTCTCTCCTTCCATGGCAGCTACAACAAAAGAGACCCAGTCTATGAGGAAAACATAGTTTGAGCGATTTTTGCTCCAGACCGTGAAGGTAAGCTTCACCTGAAGCGAGAGATGTCAAAAGAGGGGAACAAAAATCTTCAAAGTAATCCTCCTTGAACAGCCAGGGTAGGGGAAACATTGCCTTCTCCTCCTTTTCAGGATAAAATGATGCCTGTACACAGTCAAGCATGCCTGGCAAATCTCAGCAGTAGGAGAAGGGAGGAGCTGACATTTAGTTTTGTATGTTGGATGACTAATGGTATCCAAAAGACATTTTGAATATTCCCTGGAAAACTTTAAATGTAAGTGAAAACCTTTCCATTAACTTCCCAGCTCTTCTGAACAAGAAGAAAGGATAAAAAAAGAAGAGAAGAATGTGTGTCTACGGCCTTTCCTGCATTAAGTACGTCGGGTACGAGCGAGGAGAACAAAAGCATGCCCCGTGAAATTGCGCATGTGCATAACTTGCTGAGAGACCTCCGTGGGCCAGAGATCTTTTCTGCTCAGAATCCTGTTAAGGGCCAAAAGGAAACAGATGCCACGTGTTCTTCAGGTGCGGAAACAACACGCAGAAACAGGAGGAAAATATTGCCAGACGGGATCCTCACAAATCCATGGTCCCCAATGGGATGCACTCACCAGTGCTGAGGGAGCTGGCGGATGTTCTTGCCAAGCCACTCTCCATCATCTTTGAAAAGTCATGGAGGACAGAAGAGGCACCCGAGGACTGGAGGAAAGAAAATGTCACTCCACTCTTCAAAAAGGGCAAGAAGGAGGACCTGGGAAACTATAGGCCAGTCAGCCTCTCCTCCGGCCCCAGAAAGGTGATGGAGCAGTTCATCCTGGAGGTCATCTCCACGCATGTAGAGGACAAGAAGGTTATCAGAAGCAGTCAACATGGGTTCACCAAGGGGAGATCATGCTTGACCAACCTGACAGCCTTCTATGATGGCGTGACTGGCTGCGTCGACAAAGGGAGAGCAGCGGATGTTGTCTGTCTCAACTTCGTTAAGGTGTTCAACCCTGTCTCCTAGAACATCCTCACGATCAAGCTAAGGTAGTGTGGGCTGGTGAGGTGGACAGAGAACGGGCTCAACAACAGAGCTCAGAGGCTTCCACCACCTCTCCGGGCAACCTGATCCAGTGCTTCACCACCCTCCTAAAAAATGTCTTCCTTATATCTACTCTAAATCAACTCTCCTTTAGTTTAAAAACATTACCCCTTGTCCTGTCAAAGCAGGCCTTGCTAAAATGGTTGTCCCCATCTTTCCTATAGTCCCCCTTTAAGTACTGACAGGCTGCAACATGGTCTCCCCGCAGCCTTCTCTTCTCCAGATTAAAGAGCTTTGATTTCTCTTTCAGGCTGAACATCAGATGCTTCTTAAAGGGAAATACTGGGGAAGACAACCCTTTTCAAAGAAACTCACCTCTGCAAACGGAAACAATGACAGCTTCTGACAAGCTTCCATAGAATTAGTCGCATCTGACTGGCGAGTACTCGAGGAAACCTGAAACAAGGAGTGTGGAGGGTAAGTCAAGACCTCAAGGGTGTTTCTTCCAAGCTAAGAGCATGATCGACCAAATCAAAATACCAGGGGCAGAAGCACGAGGCAGGCTTTAAGAGAAGATGGACACCCTAATGCTTCACAGTCCCGGACAGCTTAAATCAAATTAAAAGGTGAAAACATCGTTTGGCACCTATTTTAATGTATTTGACAATCGCCTAAGAAGAGAGCACAAAAATACCAGATTTTTTTTTTCTAAACTCTGCAAAGGAGTTTTGTGCAACAAAATACTAACCTGGTGATTTGGGGCTACATACACAAGCACCTTGTGTTGGGGATGCTATGGACACTGCTCTACCTGTAACTTACGCTACCATTCCGAATAACAAAATTACTTAGAAGCTAAAAAACAAAAGGTTTTGAAGACACTGAGGGTTGCTAAGTGACAGAAATACTTATTGGAGAAATAATCCCAAACCACCAAACAGCGTGACAATAAGCAGTTAACCCCAAACTGCTCAAATAACGTGCCTAAAGATCTGCTTAGGGATGCTTATGAGAAGCAGTGCAAGAAAGAGTCATCACTTCTGAAATGCAAATACAAAGAAATTACTCTTCCAAAGCAACAGCCTTATTCAAATGGACACAGAGCTTAGCTGTACTATTCTTATGAGCCAGAAACATGTTAATCAAACGTCAGCCTGTAAAGAAATTGTACCAAGATGATACATCCATTAAATCATAGAATCATAGGATGACCTGAGTTGGAAGTTAGAACTCACGCCTCCCCAGTATAACGGGCAAAAGAGCACGTTTTCAGTGAAATTGGATTGCGCTTCTCTGGATTTAAATACAAAAAGTTAGCTCCGCTGGTACATTCATCCGCAAGAACGTTAACACCTCCAACTTCATAGACACCCGTACATGATTTCTGTAAACAGCAAATTAATACACTCTATGAAAAAGAAGGCACATAATCAGCATTTTCCTTTTTGACCTGAAAAAAGAAAATCTCTAACAGCAGATAAGCCTGAAGTAAAACCCAATCCAACCTGGACCCCAAATGGGGTTTGGGTTACGATGTGCCACATATCTGCCCTCGACTCTTGAAAGCAATCCCGTGCTGAGGAAAATTTTAGGTTGTTATGCAGAGGTTTAACTCGAGTCTTGGCAACTTAATTTGGGCCGTGAAAGGTATTGGCACTGCAGCACCACGTGCAGTAAGGAAAACCGGTCTTGCAGTTCGATTCCAACGCCGCACCCTCAAACAAAACAAGGCTGCTACGTCTGAGGAACAGGGATGGAATCTCACCTGCCGTCCCAAAGTTACGCTGTGGCATTCCTTCACTTTTTGTCGCTTTCCCCAGGCTTGGTAAACCTTTTGCAGAGTCTGAAGCAAAGGCCCATAGCTTTTTCCTGTTCGTAACAGTGCATGTCTGGGCTTTCACAGGTTGGTTTGTTGTGGGCCGCCACGTGTACCCTGGATTTGCCTTCATAAATGCATCCTTGTACTAGGAAAGAAAAGGAAAATTACCAGTCAGGCCAGTCATGACATTATACTGTCCACAGGGCAATAGAGGGCACTGCTTCTAAGAGGACTTCAGACAGTAAATAATGCTGAAATATCTTGATTCTTGATTTGACCTGCCTGAGCTGGGGCCAGAGCCATTCACCAAGGCCTTTCCTGAGCTGGCAGGGGACAAGCTCCAGTTTCAGGATGAGCAGTCTTTCACTGTAGACATCACTGAGACGCTCGCCTGGCTTGACACCATGGACAGTGAGGACGTGTCCCTGGTGTCCCTGACGGCCCCAGTTTGGCTGCCTACCTACACAAGTTCCCTGACCTCTCCGAGTACGTGGCAGCGGGCGGCTGCCCCGATGACAGAGTGGTGGCAGCGGGGCTGGGGGACAGCGAGGACACCGCCCCTGATTTCCTAGACTTGCCCAACAGCCGCACCAGCACCAATTTCCTCAGTGAGCTCCATGACTTCGCAGGTACATGGCAGAGGGCAACTGCCCCAAGGACCAAGTGGTGGTGGAACAGCTAGGGGACAGTGAGGACACCGTCCTGACCACCAGTGGTCCCAGCGTGACTGCCGAGGCCCTTGATGAGCTCCCCGACCTCTCCGGGTATGTGGCAGAGAGCAGCTGCCCCAAAGAGCGAGTGGTGGCAGTGGGGCTGGGGGATGGTGTCCCCACAATCCCCGATATCCCCGACTTGACAACCTCCATCAACAAGCTTCCCCCACCTCTTGGAGCAAAGGGCAGAGGGCACCTGCGATGTGGAGCAGTTGGCAGCAGTGATGCTGGTGGTTGGAGAAACCAGCCTCCTCAATGTCCCCGACAGCCTTGCCACCACCGCCTCCTTCAGTGAAGTCCCCGATGTCTTGGATTATGGAGCGGAGGGCAAGCGTCCTGAGGAACACCTGGCAGCAGTGATGCTGGGGACGATGAATCGTTCTCAGGGGGGCCGGCCTCCCCCTTGCAGGACCTCAAGGGGAACCAGGGTGGGATGGCGGCAGCCCTCCCCACCTGGCTGCCCTTGGACACTTCTGAGGAGAGCTCTGCAGAGACTGCAGAGGAGACTTCAGAGGACAGGCCTGTGGAGAGTCCCCAGAAGGATCCCCTCCAGGGTCCTGCAGAGAGTCCCCTGCTCAGCCCCCTGCAGATCCCACTGCTGAGTCTTTTGGTCAGACCCCGGCTGCATCCCCAGTGTCATCCACCCCATAAGGCGTTATAACCGTGCCAGGAGCTCTCCAGCACTCCCTGACCATGACCACCAAAGACCTCTCTCTAACAAACCACCAAGAGCCTCCTCTGCATAAGCGAGCCACCAAATGCACTCACAAGCACTGCTCTCTGCCAGGAGAGCCCTCACTAACAGTTTAGATTAGCAATCAAGACTGGCAAGCACGCTTGACAGTAACACTCAGTTCCAGGAGGACAGAAACGCAGATAAAATCTAGCCACTGCTTCACACCAGGAAAGTGACAAATGCCGGTCTTTTGCGTTACGCTGACATGAATGTTAGTAACGGGAGATAAAGGAACTGACCACCTCCAGCTGCGTATTAGTGACAGCTGCTTCCAGCTGGTTCTTTGACTCAAGGCTTACCTGGCCCACGGAACTGCTGGATCCTGCGGAGATGAGCATGCCGTTCTCGTCCTTTAGGAAGCTCCTCTGAGACCAATAGGCTGGATCAGAAGCAAAGGCTTTGCTGTGCCCTGCATTCCTAGGGTCACACACGCTTGTGCTGTCGGTGTTCACAGAAGTCACACACCTCCTTCCTGCATCCTTCTCTCTCTGCCTGTTAACGTTACAATTGTAGTATCAAACTACCAGCAATCAGGCTTTCACTAATAACTCATGGTCTAGTCTGGGTTTAAACCAAGTTCAACCGCAAGGCACAGCTCCATCTCCTAAGCACACTAGAGAAGATGCTGAGGTAGGAAGGCTTGTCGATGTGGCTCATCTAGCCTAACCCACCGCCCAGGAGTTAATGACGTATGCCGCACTTTAGCTTTCGTTGTGCAGAACAATCCCTAGAGTCACACTGATGCAGCCTGCTTTATTTCTGGGTGCAACAAGCCCTCAAATACCAGGTGTGTGCTTTCCTAAGCACAACTCTGCTGGACCGGTCAGCTCCAAAACTTAAAAAGCTCAACTCACCCCAAAAACGTTAACTTGCGCCCCTCTCCTGGTTTGGAATATCCACACAGCGAAGCACCACCGGAAGCCTTGTTCACCAGACGGTTGCCTGACAAACCGCTCTGTGACACAGAGCAGCAAGTCAACAGGACCACAGGCTGCACAAAGTCAGTGCCTGGCAGCAACCTCATCCAGAGCAGGAACTCCACTGGCAGAAAACCTCTTGAGCTTCCGCTGGACTTAGGAAGGGACTTCCTAAAGCCTCTTTCCTCCACGGCTACCCCAGCAAGCAGCAGTGGGGCAGCAGTGGAGCAGCGCTGCCCGGCTCCCCTCCTGCACCACCGACAAGCAACACAGCAGGCACGGTGCAAAAACCAGCCTCCACCAATGGCCCCGAGTGATCCGCATCAGAGATTCAAAAGAAGGAACGGCGCAACGAAACCACAAACAGAAACACACTGTTTACTACCAAGGCGGAGCAGCCGGCATGGTGTGTGCTATCCTAAAGCACTCTGAACATGAGAGACACAGTTTCACCTCAAACACAGCAAGTGAAATCCACCCGAGGGTGGCACCCCAGCGCCTCTCAAGGGAGGCCAGCCGTGCGGCCCAGCTGCTGAAACAACCAGCCAGGGAGCGCAGCGTGACCACAGCAGTGCCCAGCGCCTTACGAGACGCACTGCTGGCGCTGCTGCAGGGACAGGGCTTGTGTCCACCGGAACAGAGGCTGCTGTCAACCCAGCGGCAGCCGCCAAACCCAAAATAACCCTTAGACCTGGTAGCATTGCCCCAGTCCGGGAACAAACCCTAAATCCAGAGGCGCCCCACACCTGGCTGCACCCACCAGACCCAGCAGCATGCACCTCACACAGCAACACCCCCAAATCCTCAAGTTTCCCCCAAAATTGGCAGCAACCAGCAGACCCAGGCACACCCCCCAAAACCTGTCGGCAGCCTCCAAACCCACAAACACCCCCAAGCCCAGGGGCACACCTTAAACCTGCCAAGAGTCCCCCAAGCCCACAAGGAACCGCCAAATGCAGAAACACCCCCAAACCGGGCACCTTTCCCCACACCAGGCAGCACCCCCGAAACCTTGCAGCACTGCCGGCCCCAGCGGGGTGCAGCCGCCCCAAGCCTGGTGGCGGGAGGCCAGGCCGTGGCAGGGCGGCGTCTGAACAGAGCAGGCCTCCGTGCCACGGAAGCAGGTTCAGCGATGGCTGAAACACCGGTTTGGTTACAAATCCAAAACTCGGCACCGTATGGGCTGCTAGGAAGAAAATTAACTCCATCCCAGCCCGAACCAGAACAGACGCTGTCTCCGTTACGGCTTGATAGCAGCTTTCTGCCGCGCCGTGGTTTATTGACACCGTGGGCCAACGTAAACCTCCCCTGGCACATCTTCCTGCCATTCCCTCAGGCCTATCGTGGGTCACCAGAGAGAAGAGATCAGCGCCTGCCCCTCTTCCTGCCCTTGTGAGGAAGCTGCAGACCGTGATGAGGTCTCCCCTTAGTCTCCTCTTCTCCAGGCTGAACAAACCAAGGGACTTCAGCTGCTCCTTGTACAGCTTCTCCTCTAAACCCTTCACCAACTCCATGGCCCTCCTCCGGACACTCTCCAGTAACTTTATATCCTTCATGTACTGCGGCAACCAAAACTGCACCCAGCGCTCGAGGTGAGGCCGCACCAGCGCAGAGCAGAGCGGGACAATCCCCTCTCTCCATGGCTGCAACGCAGGGCTTGATGCACCCCAAGACATGGTTGGCCCTCTTGCCTGCCAGGGCACGCTCTTGCCTCGTGTTCAACTTGCCGTCGACCAGAACCCCCGGGTCCCTCCCCGCAGAGCTGCTCTCCGGCCTCTCATTCCCCACGCTGGCTGTACATCCAGGGTTGCCATGCCCCAGGTGCAAAACCCAGCACTTGGCCTTGTTCAACTTCATATGGTTGGTGGTTGCCCAGCTCTCCAGTCTGTCCAGATCCCTCTGAAGGGCCTCTCTGCCCTCGGGAGTGTCAACAGCTCCTCCCAATTTTGTCGTCAGCAAACTTAATCAGCGTTCCTTCAAGTCCTGCATCCAAGTCATTTACAATGAGATTAAAGAGTACCGGCCCCAAGATGGATCCCTGTGGAACCCCGCTAGTGACTGGCCACCAGCCCCATGTAACCCCATCGACTAGAACCCTTTGAGCCCGACCCCCCAGCCAATTGCTCACCCACCGCGTTACGCGTTTATCCAGCTGTGTGCTGGACATTTTGCCCAGGAGGAGACTGTGAGAGACAGTATCAAAAGCTTTACTGAAATCCAGAAAGATCACATCAGCTGGCTTCTCTTGGCCAACTAGGTCCGTGACCTTGTCATCGAAGGAAATTGTATTTGTCGTCACTCCCCTATTGGCCCTCGCGTTCACCGTCGCTCCCCAAATCCATATCCTGGCGGGACTGCCCCAGGCCCTTGCAGGAGGGCTGGAGAAATGGGCTTGGGGGGCGAGGGGGTGGTTGCCGTTTCTCCGGGGCCCGGAGGGTGCTGGGCCGGTCCCGCAACACCTGGCTGGCTGAGTTGGACAGCCATTTGGGCCGGGGCGGAGGCGGGCGGGCCGGGCGGCCGTCCGGGCTGGTGGAGGCTGTTTCCCCCGACAGTGCTCCATGGCTGGTGGGCCGCTTTTCCAGGCACACTGACGGCAATAACCTTCACACCCCAGAGATGGGAGTCATCCTCTCAGAGCTGCTCCTGCCTTCTTTTAGAACACTTGCTCTCTGCTAAGAGTTTGGCTGCTGACATGGTGTGCAGTAGCGAGAACTCAGGGAAGAGCCTGCAGACACCCACAGATTTTGACCTGTGGCCCTGGATGACCAAAGGACAGCAATTACCTGGCACCTCCACTGACTGAATTGTCCCTCTTCTGGCACCAGAGACTGGCACCGCGTGACTGCCTGCTTCCTGAAGCGCCTCATTCTCCGCAGTCTCACGGTCCATCTCTTTAGAAAGAAAGCGGGTCAGTTTCATTAGACATAATTAGATGTAAACAGACAGCAAATCCCAACCTGCTGAAAGGCTAGGGGATTGCGTGCCATCTTGTTCACATTCCACTGAGCGCATTTCGGGCAAAGGGCAGGACGATGGTACACGACTCCCTGCAGAGAGGGCAGGAAGATGCCGTAGCAAGTTCAGCCGTGGAAAGAGCCCTTCTGAGAAGCACGTCCCACCATGCCAACTCCATCACACGGTAAGGCTATCAGGCACACGTGGTGGACTGAACCGCAAGCTCTTGCAACCATGTTCTGGGCACTTTCACGTGTGGCGGGGAAGAGCCCACAGTCCCCCAAGACAAGAGGAAAACCACAGCCAAGTTATCTAAAACACAACTGGAAACAGACAGCCAAACCATGCGAGACTGAATTCACAGCCCCTCATTTTAGCTGCCTTCAAGTTGGGCGGCCCGCCTCAAGCTGCCTGCCCAGCTCCCACCTGTCCCTGACTCCAGGGTGTCACTCAGAGTCCTCGCCCATCAAGGAGAACAGCGGGGCTGGACCGGCTGTGAAGCTGGGGCTGCTCCCATCCTGGCCAGGGGCTGCCTGCAGCGCAGGCAAAGTCTGCCGGTCTCAGCGACCCCAAGCTGCCTGCGCACCCTCTGTGCCGGCCAAGGGCACTCTCCCCTCCGCTGACTGGCAGGGTGCCGGCCCTCTCGCGGCTTGTCAGGAATCAGCTCCTCGGCAAGTCCCTCACGCATTCAAGGCGTGAGCGCTGCCCATCCCTGACAGCTGGATACCAACGTCTGCCCAGTCCAGCTCTGACCGCTAGGGGTATAACTGGGGCGGCAGCTGTCCCTGGGGCTCAGCTTGAACCACAACTGGCAGCAGAGGCTCTGGGCCACTCTGTGGCTCACCAGCGCCTGCAAGGCGTGAAACTGAGTGTCACCGCAGTGAGGCTCTGATCAATCCCTTCCTGCTGTGTAGCTACGGCTGGGCCAGACAGGCATCAAACCCTCAGCTTCCCAAGTCTTCTGCTTAAGAGTGATATATACCCACCAAGTGCTTCCTTGTCCAGGCCCTTCAGGATTTCCTTCAGGACTTCTGATGACCGCTGGGAAGATTTGCCTCTTTCAGCTTCATACTTTGCTCTCTGGGGACCTTAACAGGAAGTAGCCAGTTAAATTTCTCTCTGATAAAATACCGAAACAGAGTGCTTAGTCTGTGCAGCCAGTCAAGACTGACTACTCACCCCTGCGATGCCAGGGGAGCTCCAGCGCGGGATCCAGCCCAGAAGCTGGAAAAGCCCTCCCTGTACCCACACCTGCAACCAAACCCCCACAAGAAGTTCCCATCACACATTGCGATATTCACTGTCAGAACTGAAGAGGAGAACGTATGAGGGGATCGTGTAACCACGTGGCGCACACGGCCTATATTGTCACGCCTGCAAGAGATGTCTCGCTCACATCTGGCCTCTGAGCTGGCAGCTCTCCAAGGAAGTCAAAAGCCATGACGTACCCATGCGATATCCCAGCGTGTCAGCCCGGGAACCCAGACGGGAAGCTGGATATCCATCGCCTCCAGCCATGTCTGTAAACACAGGACAGAGAAGCTCCCATGAACTATTTTAATGCACTTCAGTTCTGAACAGCAGTGAATGCAGTTCAAACACAGCCTTGCTCCATGGCACTCGTCCCTCCCCTCCCCTCAAGAGCAGCGTGCCCCGGGCTGTGGGCTGGGGCTCTGTGTCCCATGGGGACCTGGCTTCACCCAAGGAGAGCACTGCAGGGCTAGAGCAGGAATGCTCCCACCTTCCCAAGCGGGCATCTCCCAAGGACAGAGGTGCCTGAAGCTGAAAGCCAGGACCCAGCCAGGAGCGGCAGAGCCACGGCTCCCGGCACGACTGTGACCAGCCTGGAGGAGAAGCGCTCCCACGGGCTATTGCCTGGCCTCTGCACAGCCACTCCGGCCCCAACGTGCAGGCTGGGGGAAGGCTGCCCTGGGGCAGGGCGGCACAGGGCCAGCTCTAGCAGCAGCTTCTCACCCCGTGGCACTGCTCCTGACCCCACCGTTCACCTGGAAAATGCCCCTGCAGTGGCCACGGAACCCTGCGCCTCCCCGGGGAGCGTCTGCCTCCAGCTGCCCGTCGACCTGGCCACGACTCACCTGCCCGAGCCTGGCCCTGCTGCTCTCCCAGCCCTGCCCCACCACGACCCCAGCCCCGCTGTCACCCCGAGCAGCCGTGGGTGCTGTGCCACGCTGCCAGGGTTGGGGCTGGACCTTGCCTGCCCACCTACCTAATCCCCACGCTCGCCACGGAGCAGCCCCGACCTGCCAGGCTTGCAGGGCCATCAGGAGCAGGATAAATAGGTGGGTGGGGGCCACGGCCCCCCGCGCCTGCACCATGCTGCTGCCGCTGCTGCCACAGCTGGCACTGCTGGAGCGGTGCCTGCGGCACAGCACTGCACAACACGGCGTGGCACAGCGGGGCCTGTGACCTCACAACACATCCACGCCCTGGGCACCCGCGGTGTCATCTGACATGCTCTGAGAAGATCCTTGTGAGTCAGACTCCACTTTTTACTCAGGGGAGTTTCTCCAGGAGAGCTGCTGCCCCAGTTTCCCGTAAGCAATTCTCCAGACAGAGGAGCAGAAGTGCTGATGGCCTGACTGATCTTAACAGAGACACCCGTGATTCACATTTACCGGAAGTGAGTGATGACCACTATGATCAGGACTAGAGGGGCCCTGCCTCCAGCCAGGTGGAGGAAAGGGATAACCGGGTTTACTGGACTGTGTGGATCCGATGGCCTGGCACATCTGACCCACAGGACTATAGAGCTTTAGTGGACACCGGCGCACAGTGCACCTTAATGCCATCAAACTATATAGGGGCAGAACCCATCAGCATTGCTGGAGTGACAGGGGGATCCCAAGAGCTAACTGTATTGGAGGCTGAAGTGAGCCTAACTGGCAATGAGTGGCAGAAGCACCCCATTGTGACTGGCCCAGAGGCTCCGTGCATCCTTGGCATAGACTATCTCAGGAGAGGGTATTTCAAGGACCCAAAAGGTTACAAGTGGGCTTTTGGTGTAGCCGCCTTGTAGACGGCAGAAATTAAACAGCTGTCTACCTTGCCCGGTCTCTCGAAGGACCCTTCTCTTGTGGGGTTGCTGAAGGTCAAAGAACAACAGGTGCCGATCGCCACCACAACAGTGCACCGGCAGCAATATCACACCAACCGAGACTCTCTGATCCCCATCCACGGGCTCATTCGTCGACTGGAGAGCCAAGGAGTCATCAGTAAGACCCACTCACCCTTTAACAGTCCCATATGGCCAGTCCGGAACTCTAACAGAGAGTGGAGACTAACAGTAGACTACCGTGGCCTGAACAAAGTCACTCCACCGTTGAGTGCTGCTGTGCCAGACATGCTAGAACTTCAATACGAACTGGAGTCAAAGGCGGCCAAGTGGTATGCCACAATTGATATCGCTAATGCATTCTTCTCAATCCCTCTGGCAGCAGAGTGCAGGCCACAGTTTGCTTTTACTTGGAGGGGGGTCCAGTACACCTGGAATCGACTGCCCATGGGGTGGAAACACAGCCCTACCATTTGCCATGGACTGATCCATAATGCTTTGGAACAAGGTGGAGCTCCCGAGCACCTACAATACATTGATGACATCATTGTGTGGGGCAATACAGCAGAAGAAGTTTTTGAGAAAGGAAAGGAAATAGTCCAAATCCTCCTGAAAGCTGGTTTCACCATAAAACAAAGTAAAGTTAAGGGACCTGCACGAGAAATTCAGTTCTTGGGAATAAAATGGCAAGATGGTTGTCGTCAGATCCCCATGGATGTGATCAACAAAAGAACAGCCATGTCTCCACCAACCAGCAAAAAGGAAACACAAGCTTTCTTGGGCGTTGTGGGTTTTTGGAGAATGCATATTCCACACTACAGTCTGATCGTAAGCCCTCTCTATCAAGTGACCTGGAAAAAGAATGATTTCAAATGGGGCCCTGAACAACAACAAGCCTTTGAACAGATTAAACGAGAAATAGTCCATGCAGTAGCTCTTGGGCCGGTCCGGGCAGGACAAGATACAAAAAATGTGCTCTACACCGCAGCCGGGGAGAATGGCCCTACCTGGAGCCTCTGGCAGAAAGCACCTGGGGAGACCCGAGGTCGACCCCTAGGGTTTTGGAGTCGGGGATACAGAGGGTCTGAAGCCCGCTATACTCCAACTGAAAAAGAGATATTGGCAGCATATGAAGGGGTCCGAGCTGCTTCAGAAGTGGTTGGTACTGAGGCACAGTTGCTCCTGGCACCCCGACTGCCAGTGCTGGGCTGGATGTTCAGAGGGAACGTCCCCTCCACACACCATGCAACCGATGCTACGTGGAGTAAATGGGTTGCACTGATCACCCAGTGGGCTCGAGTAGGAAACCCCAGTCGCCCAGGAGTCTTGGAAGTGATTATGGACTGGCCAGAAGGCAAAGACTTTGGAATATCACCAGAGGAGGAGGTGACACGTGCTGAGGAAGCCCCACTGTATAACAAACTGCCAGAAAAGGAGAAGCAGCATGCCCTGTTCACTGATGGGTCCTGTCGCCTTGTGGGAAAGCACCGGAGGCGCGGCAATCCTTCAGAAGGGCAAAGCACAGGCAGGCACAGACGTGCGCTGTTAAGGAGTAGCTCATTGCAGCTGGTTCTGGTACTTCTTCCAGGTGAAATGATCATAGAAACATAGAATTATAGAATCCTTAAGGTTGGAAAAGCCCTCTAGGATCAGCAAGTGCAACCATCAACCCAACACTACCATGTCTCCTAAATCATGCCCTCAAGTGCCACGTCCACATGTCTTTTAAATACCTCCAGGGATGGTGAGTCCCCCACCTCCCTGGGCAGCCTCTTCCAAGGCCTGACCACTCTTGCAGGGAAGACATTTTTCCCAACATCCCATCGAAACCTCCCCTGACGCAGCTTGAAGCCCTTTCCTCTCGTTCTATCGCTAGTGACCTGGGAGAAGAGGCCAACCCCCACCTCACTACAACCTCCTTTCAGGTAGTTGCAGGGAGCGATAAGGTCTCCCCTCAGCCCCCTCTTCTCCAGGCCAAACAACCCCGGTTGCCTCAACCTCTCCTCGTAAGACCTGCTCTCTAGGCCCTTCACCAGCTTTGTTGCCCTTCTCTGGACACGCTCCAGCGACGCGATGTCCTTCTTGTCCTGAGGGGCCCAAACCTGATCCCGCATCAAATCTTCCTTTTTTGGGGTTTTGATTTTCGTTTGTTTCTTTCATTTTTTAAGCACATTCAAAACTATCTTTCCCTTCTAGGTAAAATCATCACATTCAGAGCCATTTCTGCACATGAGGACACACACGGGAGATTTCCATCTTTCTCTGAAAGCCGGTGTCAGACAAGGAAACACACCGAGTACGGCTTATGGCGGCAGGCAAAACTCCAAACCAAGCGCCTTGTCCCTAATTCTGAAATTTGCCTTGCTGACATTCACAAGCAATCCCTGCTCAAATGCCTAACCAGTCTCTGAATGAGAGAGTCACAATTCAGCAAAGGGTATTAAAAGTATTAAAAGACTTCTTCCTTTCCCAGTTGTTTCCAAAGTGGAGCTGACATCAGATCAATAAATGGGAAACCTCTGAAGGAGGGGGGTGAAGTCACTGCGGTGGGATAAAGCAGAGAGAAAGTGGTGGGTGTCACGAGCTAAAGGTGACTGAGGTGTTGCAGCAACAAGAGGGCAGTCCAAGAGGAGTCAATTGGGCGACTGCAGCACAAGGCAAAGGCTACAGAGGTGAAGATCTGCTTTGAGAGGCTGCAGCAAAGCCGACCGATGAAGGGAAAATGCAGGGAAGTGGTGAGGAAGTCATCAGGTAGAGCTGCCAACGGTAATTGTTTGCTGCAGCCCACGTCCTTGGAAGCAAATGATCACGGAGAGTGCAGCAAGCGGCTGTTGGCAACAGCTCGCATCCGAGTGAGACACCCCCATCGTCAGCTCCTGCACGGAACCTCATGCTTTGAGAGACTGACGGGGGGAAGGTTGTTCTGAGGGACCGATGCTTCCTTTTCTCCAGTCTGCCCTCCTTTTCCCAGCTCATCAGGGATCAGAACCCAAACTCAGGACCACGCAGGCAGTTGCACTCACTGATGAGAGAGAAGGAACAGCTTTCCCCGACTTTCTCTTCCTGCTCCTAGAGCAGCGCTGTCTTCCTTTCTAGACGTTCAGGCCCTGATCGTGCTTCAACGGGAGGCAACGGTGGGTTTACACGCCCAACAGGGGACCTCAGACATCACCATTTGCATAAAACTGGCAGGGTACAATTGCAGTTACGCGTGTGGATGGGCAGGAGCAGCATAAAATGGTCTCTGACGCTAAAGCTTAGGAAAGGTCCATCTCTTGACATTCTCAATAAAGACACAGTAAAAGCTCACCTCCTTCTGGAAGCCGCTGCACGTCATATGAACAACTCCAGAGCTCAGCAAGCACGTGCCATCTGCAGAGACAACGAACGTTGGACAACATTCCATACTCTCACCGTGATGGAAGCACCAGTTTACCTTTTTGTCATAGCAGCCTCTGGAAAGGTACAACCAAGCACCCATTTTCTTCGTCACATCACTTACAACCTCTTTTAGAAAAGTGATGACTGAGTGTAGAAATTTTACCTCCGGGGCTATCGAGGTGCTGCGCTTTGAGCTTCAGCCCAGAGTCACTTCATCTGATCACCAGCACCACGTCACGGGCTGCGTTGCAGAAGCACCCAACCCCCAGACCCAGCCGCCTGTCAGACGGGTGTCACAGTAGTACATACTTGGTCAGTACAATGTGATCACAGTTGGGTGGGGGGGGTTGGGGTTTTTGCGTGACAAACAGTGAACAGGACAACCAATAAATGGCATTTGAGCTTGGTTTAAGCTTATCACTATTCAAAACAGTGAAATACCTACCAAAATTATAGGTGCTTGGGTGAAAACACAGCTCAGGGTGTGGATAAGAAGGAGGAACTCTCCAGCTTAGGCTGCGCTCCTGCACCACAACATCCAGAAGGAGGTTTGGAGCAGTCGTGCTTGTCACAGCGTCCAGTGACCACGGTGCAAAATAGGGGCAGTCCTGAAGGGATTCTTCTGGCCTGAAAGAAAACAAGTGCAGGAGCTAACCGCCGACTTTCCAATGAATTATGGGGAGGGATACTGAAAACAACTCCATCAAAATCTACCTTAGTGAGCCTGGCATTTGAGCCTGATACCAGCAATTAATGTCAAATACACCCAAACAAGTAGATGGTTTTCCCTGGCCACGTGTATTCACTTGCCAGCTGAAGACTGAGACACTGGTGTCAGGAGATATGACTGGAAAAGACAAGACGTTGTTTCTAAGTGGGAGAAAATACAATCTCTCTGATATTTTTAAAACACCACTTTCTATTTTGGCTTCATTCTGTTACATCACTCATGAAACACAACACTTTGCTAAGAATCATTTTAAACATTTACACCATAGCAAACATCTCTGTGATAGGTTTCAGTCATACTGGCCCCTTTTCGAGTTCAGATTGTACCCGTCCTAAGCCAAATTGAATACTCAATTATCAGCTAATCAAGTTTTCCATACAGTAAGAGTAGATCAAGAGATTTAGGAAAATAAAAAATAAAACAAGCCCAACAAGTTAGCCTACACAGATATTGAAGACTTTCAGGCTGTGGGTATAGAACAGCATTCATTGCTTGGATTCCAAAGCCATTTGGTTTAGAGTCACCAAACAGGGACATCAGGAACAAACCTTCATCAACGCTGCCTTCTCTGGCTGCGTGGGTGGGAAAGGTTTCTACAGCCCGACAGCTGACTAACTTGGCCTTGCTGCCCTGCCCTCTCAAGGGAAAGGCTCCGCCCGCCAGATCCAACCTGTTCTTTTCAACACAGGGTGCCAAACGCTGCGGAAAAAATCACAGGAGAGAGAAGGGTCATTCTGAGATAAAAGCAGACATTACACCTCAGTAGGAAAGAACGTCTGTGTCTAATAGAACACGCGTATTGTTCTCTAGCTCTCCCAGGCGCGTAATCTGATGGCAAAGAGAAACTACACCTGACACACAAGAGCACTAAGTGTCAAACCGTAACGGGTAAGTTTGGCCGTAAAAGCTTTGCACATTTTCAAAACTGAGCATTTCCCTCCCATTATTGGTTCTGAATGTGTTTTGCAGAATTCCTTGCAACATCAACGTTTCTTCACAAACCTACATATTTACCTACAGAGAGAGATCTGAAATAATGCAATACGTAGGCATGCAAAGCGCTTTGCTCCGTGACTTGATTACAGAACTGATGAACTTAGAGAAGTCACGGCATTCCAGCAGCCAAAGCTCTCTTGCGAGGCGTTATCTATAGGCACACACCGCTAGAGTGAAAGCGCATCCCTCGGGAGCAGCCATGAGAACGTCTTACTGATTCACAGCCTTCTCTCAAACACGTCAGCTCCTGCCAGCTCCTCCTCTCACCTCCTCAGGGACTGATGGGTGAAAGATCCCTCCCTGCCTTCACCAAGTGCAGCCAACAGCAACATTGTACGACTTGTTTTCAAAACGTATGGACAAAGGCTGTGCCCAAGAACACTCAGCAAAAGATTCTATTTTTCTTAGTCATCTATGAATTTTCACGGCAAATATGACCCCTGCCAACTTCACTGATACTCCCTTAGAGAAAAGGACTCTTTCCATCCTTTCACGCACGCGCACATCTTACCTCATACAGGACTTGTCCTGAAGCCAAGCGCCTGCTGGCAGCGAACACTAACTGCAACAGATGTAAACTCAGAGCATCGCCTTCACTGGAAAAGGCATAAATTATGACACTTGGTTACAAAGCTGCTTTATACTCCTCGTTATCCTTTCCTTGGATCTAGGCTGAGGTTTCCTGAATAGCACTGTCTCGCTGAAAAGAAAAACAGCCCTTCCCAAAGCATGACAATTGGTCACATTTAGCCGCTAAAACACAACGGAGGACATTTGGACACTAACAGCTTCTGGGGCAAAGGCTAACCATGCAGTCTGAAAGCTTTAACATGTTATGTGGACTAAAAATGGTTGGTTCACAGTGAAGAGTTCTCAGTCACAACTGCTTTACAGTCAAACTGAAAAAGATTGCCACTCTACGAGCAGCCGAGCTGAGTAAATAGCTTGCTGATGCTGAGAGGGGCAGATCTTCCTTCCCTTCCCTCCCCTTCCCACCAGAGCTCCAGTCCCTCTCCTGCACACACGGCACCTTCCACACCCTCGTTTCAGTCATTAGCCCAGCAGGAAGCCACCGACTTGGCTGCTGAACACCTTCCCTGCCAGGCGAGCTGAGCTGGCTCACCCGAGGCTCAAGCTGGCACCAGGGACCCGGCCATGCTGTCACCTCCTCCTTTAGTGGCAGCAGCTGCTCTATCGGCACCGTTAGTGCTCTGGAGCTGCAGCCTCGGCTGCTTTTCAGGGCATTTTAATATCATGGCATGAATATCAAGCAAACCATGAAGCAGTCATCGGGAAACAAAGGAAATCTTTTAAGAATGCCAGCACAAAAATATGGCCCCTGTCGCTTTGCCTCCTTTCAGCAGGGAGGAACTAGGAGGTCCCTCTTCATCTCTGCTCCATCCTGTACAAATCGCACCGTAAGCTCCTTCCATAGCTGAGAGAATCTCCTGCACAGCCAAATAAACCAAACAAATACACCTGTCTCAACTCTATGTGAGAAAATACTAAAAAGAAAATTCAGCGGCTCATAGTAAGTTTTTATTCACCTTTCTTGCGTCGACTGAAGAGCCCACAAGGAGCAACATTTGCGAGGACCATTCTCAGGCTCTTGGAAAGTAACGGCGCAGACAGGAATCCTTCCTCCTTCAAGCTGCGAGTGGTGCCTGCAGGTTTAAAAACAAAGAAAAACCAAAGACAAAGAAAGCAGGTGAGCGCCTGGCCCTGCTGTTTGTAGAAGGGGAGAAGCATCTTCTGAGCAAAGAGCCCCTGACGTGCTTCTCCTCAAAGCACAGAAGGTCACGCTCCCGTCTCAAACAAGGGAGCCAAGGAAGCGACTGCTTTTGATGCAACAGCCACGAGGTGAGGAAATTACTCTCCATCACGGGCAATAACCTGGCTTTATCTCCTCCTCTGCCTGCGGAGGAGGAGCAGGAAGGATTCCTTCAGCTGCCAGGCAAAAGATTGTTCCTACTGTTGTCGCCTGCTTCAATATTGAACTGAAAATGCAGCGTCTCTTCTGCACAAGCTGAAAACAGCGCCAAACACAAGTAGTATCTTGTTTCTTTACTTGGGCTACGGAAAGCATTTCTCCTCCAGACTTCGGAACCTTCCTTGCCCCTTCACAATCTAGTCTTGCCACCTCACTTTCTCTCCACTCTCTATTTATGCCTCCAGTAGTTCCCGCTGAGTCACTGCAGATTTGCTTCACTGAATCCTTCTCTGAATTGGGTCAAATATTTCAAGCCAGATTGCTCTTTGGCAGATTTGTAATCATCTCTCTAATTTCTCTGTTGCTTATCAACTGACGTGACCCTTATCCTCATCTCCAAGTCTTCCAAGCAGACTTTCATTCACAGGCAGCGCAGCCTTGGCATGGGTCAATCCCCTCTTTTGGTCAAGGCTGAAATGCGGGAGAGAATGTCTTTTCAGGCACCGAGCAGCTCTTGATCTTTCGTGTCTCACTCGTTTTTTACCTAAACGCTTTAAAGAGCCTTATCACCAAAACCCCATCGTTAACCTACTTCAGCCTTTCAACGTATGCCCTCATTGCAGTAGCTGGTTCTGAGAAATAACGTCTAAAACCTCTTTCATTGAAACACACCCATTTCCTGCTGTCACTGACTACTACTGACAGAACAAACTGCCTTACAGAGGCAGCTCTCTCACATC
This sequence comes from Phalacrocorax aristotelis, assembly GCF_949628215.1. Lineage (NCBI taxonomy): Eukaryota > Metazoa > Chordata > Aves > Suliformes > Phalacrocoracidae > Phalacrocorax > Phalacrocorax aristotelis. The sequence continues at coordinate 157,032 of NW_027441230.1, read as the reverse complement.
GTAACTGCCTGACAGACCCCAAAGAAGCGACCTTTCCGCAGTTCCTCAGCCCACGGGCACAATTAGGCAAACAATCCCAGCTCCGCTGGGGAGAAGGCGGCCCACTGAATCCATGTCTGACTCAGTGGTTACTTCAGAAGGGGATTCCTACACAGGCCAAGATTACACTGCACAGTTCCGTCCCTGAAAAAGGGCTCTTTAAATTAACAGACTTCCTCCTCAAGCAAAGCCTTGAGAGCCCTGCACCTCCAGGCGTGACCAAGTGCAAAGGGCGACTTACTCCCGCTGCAGAGTTTTCACATCCCACAGTGACAGGGAGCCGTCGGAAAAACCCACGGCGAGCTGGTTGCTTCTGCTGATGTAGCGCAGGGTCGATATTGCTGTTCCTGAAGGCCTTTGCAGTTGAAAGCAGAGATGTCTCCCTTCCCCAGTAACCATTTCTCTTCTTAGTGGAACTCCAGCAGCAATTCTGGTGACAACTACTAGAGCTACACGCACAAAACCACACAATAAAGGAATGCGTTATGCCATTCAGGTTGCATTTGAAACACTGACGTGACAACACGTATAAACTAATTCTACCGTCCCAGGCAAAATACCCATTGATGCAACACTTGGTTTGCTCTTTCCATTTTGTACATATTCGGAGAACGTAAGAACTCTCTGTCTGGACGGTATTCTCAGTCGTATTTCAACACCAGGTAAAAGTGTAGCCTTCATAGACAAATTCTTCCTGGACCCTGCACATCAGGAGTTTGGGCCTCATGATGAAGCTCCTTGAAGTGACATCAGCTCTTGAAGCCACTGGTGTAAGAGCCAAAACAGAGTATGCACTCCGAATATGCAAATTGGAGGTTTCATTCATCCAAATGGATGGGGTTTTGATAAGTTGGATTTAGATTTTTAAAAAAAAGCCTAAAATTTGCCCCAAGCCAATGAACAGAAGCAGAAGAACATTCCCAAGAAAGAGCGCACGTCCAACACACCTTCCTATCCGGCAGCTGCACCGACTCGGATGGTCAGATTCCTACTCCTCACTGGCGAGTCACAGTGACAGAGGGACCCTGGTGGGAGGGGGCGTCTGTGACATTAGGAGGAGTATGAGGCCGCTCCCATTTTTAATCCATTCAGGGCCAGACAGTGTCAAACCGCCAGCTGTAATCAGCAGTCATAAACGTCTGCACAGCAGCGGCTTCAAAGTGGGATGCGTGTTGTTGATTCAAAAGACACAAGTTTTCTTCCTTTTCAATTCAGGTTTAGAAATTGCAGCTTACCCAATGCCTCCTTTTCCCTCTGGCTGCAGGATGGATCACCCAAACAGAGCTCCACCACAAGTAGATGACCAACACCTGTCGCCACCGCTGCCGCTCCACAGAACCGTTGCAGAGCCCGGTGTAGGTGCCAAGGCCTCACGCTGCCGCCTCCGGGACTAGTTATGGGCTCTATAGCAGTTACCTACAGGAAAACTACAAGTTAATATTTAAGCTGCTTGACAAGCTAAATAGAAATCTCTGAAAATTGAAGCCAGAATTAGGAATATAAGACTTAAAAACACAGCATTGTTTCCAATAATATCAAGAAGAAAGAAAGAAAGAAAGAAAAAAAAGCCCTCTACAAACACCCGTTACTGCCTTGCGGTTACTACAATTCCTGCAGTTATTTCACTGAGTTCACATCGACTGCAATGGCGCACTCTATTATTACAGCTTACCAATTTCCATTTCCTGCAGTCTTCAAAGCCTTTTTGTGCAAGTGGAGAATGAGGTAACTACATGCTCTACCGTAAAACCAGAAAACTTGTTTTACTATCAGTGAACTCAAAGGATAACGGTACCATTAACCCCACCATTTCACACCAAGGTGCTCTCGACTGGACACTCTGCAGCGACAGTGTGGTGACGCAATAGAGAAAATAGACTTCCTAACAAAGAGACGCTCCAAAGCTGCTCCTGAAACAGCGTTATGCAGCACCTGACAGCGCTTCCCCCATTAAAAAGCACCTACCCTTCCTGGCAGAACAACTGCTGTAACCACGCTCGATGCCCCCGGGTCATACAGGCAGAGGACACTTCCCTCTGCTTCTCTCAAGCCAACCAGCAGCCCCGTTCCCGTCTGCCAGGAGACCTCCTTCACCACGCGGATGGTGGGAGGCTGCTCACGGGCTCCACTGAAACAGTGTGCAGAGAGCCCCTCTCCCGTCACAGCGCTCACGACCTCCAGCTGAGGGCCACACGCCAGCCAGGCCAGGCCACCTCTCCCTGGAAGAGCAGGGAAAGCTGGCTAAAGCCAACTCCCAAGAGACGATTGAAAACAACTGGAAAATCACAGTCACTGCCCCTTTGCTTCAACAGAGGTGCCTCACAGAGGGAGACAGACTTACCGAAAATCACCCACTGAACCCTCAAGCAATACATCTTCAAATGAACCACCTTATGATTTTGCATTTGTACTTGTCATTCCTGCACTGAAGAGTTCTGCTTGTTTGGGATAAAGATTACAACATGTTGATCTCTCGTCTTTATACCATATTCAGCTTGGGTTTGCTAGAAACCATCTAAATACCTATGGGAATACAACTCCTAAAGCGTACTTCAAACAGAGCAAATCTCAGCCAATTCTTTCCTACTTTACTAACTTTGCTTGACACACGCCTACTTTGGGCAGGGATTTGGACTTCAACAAGGAGTTACCTTAAAATGGGCACTGCGGGAGCCAATTTCAACTTTCACACACGCTGATCACAGAGAGAATTTAGCACATTTGGTTTCACTGAACTACTTCCAACACAAAGGGAGTATTAACTCAGTTACTGCACTTACAGTCACGTAGAGGGATTCTACGTGGTCTCAGCAGAAGCCCGGACACCCAGGCAGGCACCCGGCGCTACCTTCCCATCACCTACAAAGTCAGCTACCTCATCTGCTCAGCCACTCTCAGCACCTCTCACAGGACACTCCTCTGCATCCTATTCAATGCTCTGCAAACCCGGCTGCAGCGCCTAACAGGGCTTTCCTCTTCCTTCTCTTTGTATTCAGGCTAGCAACAAAAAAGCAGGGTCGTTTGCTGCTGTAACACTGGGGGGGAACTCTTTCTGCAGGCGATGTTATGATGGCACCAATAAATACAGCCCAAAACAACACTAGGACTTTTTTGACAACTGCCCTTCATTCAATCAGAAATTGAGGAGGGCTCACTGACTTGTGCCTGTTATTTTAATAGCTCAAGATTGGCGCAGGCTGTTGTCATTTCAAAGTTTAACTACACTAATGTTTTAATGTTAACATTTTTCATTGTTTTTTTCATAGCTCATCCTTTCTGTTCTCTCAAAACGTGAGGCACCTGAGCAGCACCAACCTGACACAGCTGATGCTGTGACCCCGTGCCTCAGGTCACCTCCAGGCAGTAACAACTTCACAGCAAGACCTAGTTTCAAGGAAAAGGCTCACCTCTGCAGAACTGCCCGCGCAGCACAGACCCTCGGGTGGTCTCATCTTCCCCAAGAGCCTGAATGGTCACCTCAGGAAACTGCAGCAGGCTGCTCGTTACCTGAGCCGCGAGGTCTCGCATTCTTCACTCTAAATAAAGAAAAACATGCAAAAAGAGACTCCTGACAGCCAGAGACATTTCTGAGATTGACAGAAGTTTCATCACTTTGCCGTGAATAATCTCCCGTCCACCTCCTGTAGCTCTTCTCCTGAACAAAATGGCACTGAGGGCAGATTTGGATCTCACAGCAGAGCAAAAGGAGAATCCTTTGCTTTTCTGATGCCTACGAGGTCACCAACAAAAAGGGACGCAGGGGTATCGACAAGATAAACAACAGGGAAAAAAGCCCAGGACACTGAAGTCAAGTCTACTCACACAGGTTAGTACGATGCGATCTGAGAAAAATCATCTTTTCAACAGCTTCTCAGTAATAGGGAGAAGTTTCCATTTTTCACTTTCCTTGATTTCATATTTTATTCTTTATTGTCCATTGACTTCTAGTAGATTTCATGCATCGTTTGTGTCTTGTTCACTTTTGGCATGTGTATTTTGAACAACGTTCTTAAGGACCTTCATTCTCTAAACTCTTCCACAAAACGTACTCTTGATATTCTCACGTTACAAGCAATACAGACTTTCATAGCTCATCAGTTACACAGCCGTTTTCCATACACTTATGATGGAAACATAACACAGCACGGATTTTTTTTCTACAATTAAAGCCTCATAGTCCTCATTCCAGTCCTTTCCTTCCTATTGCCTGCCCTTACCACTCCTCTGCAGGATTTCACAAACATTTCTAGGCCTTTCAGACACTTCCCACACTTTTCTGGAGGTGCTCCACAAACAGTTCATGTTTCTGTACATCAAGAGAGATTTTCTTGTGGAAAAACTGAAAAGCTGAAGTGATTTACAAGGTTAAACAGGCACCTTAATAAGAGATACACTCTGGTTTCTCTTCAGATCTTACCAATCTTTCTCTATTCCCGACACGTGGAAAGACAAACTCCTTCAACGAACTGTGTTTTGCAGGTTCTGAAATGGTTCCTGAAAACGCCTCCCGAAGACAAGGCAGATTTAATCACCCCGTTCAAATGGCACTGCTTTCTTCACGGCGTCTCAAGAGGGAGACGTGAAACGCAGCTCGCTGTGCCTGGGTGTCCCACCTGCTGGCCAAGGCAGGCGTCAGCGCGAGCCCTTACCCCGTGCTACGGGGCAGTACAGCCAGCGCTTACACGGGCTCACACGGCGTGTTGCGGTGTCTGTGCCGTACGTGTTCTCCTGCAAACAAAGGGCTACGATCGCTCCTGCCAGCGCGCACTGGGAACCTGTGTCCCTCCCAGCGCAGGAGGTCACAGCTCGCTCTGAAGCCCGGGCTCGGGGAGCAACACAAGGGCATTCAAGGGCAGCACTGACAAGGAAACACAAGTTATACAGATGGGCCTGCTGTGGAGAAAGGTTATGCTCTGAAGGCCGGGCAGTGGAATCGGCTGCGCTTCCAGTCCCAGCCACGGGAACTCTTTGAGAACATGTTCCAGTACCTTCTGCCAGCATGAAAAGCACGAGCGCGTGACACACGGGACGCGGCCGTCAGGGTCCCGCACTAGGCACAGGGCAACGTTTTGATGGAAGTGCTTCATGATCACTCATAGAATATGTTCTACTAGTAGCAAGGTGGTTGTAAGAAAAAGGGTGAGCAAGTCTCTTGCAGCAGGGCAGCTAAGAGCAGTCAGGAAACCTCCTCACCTGCCGTGAGCCGCCCCGAGTCACCCTGCCTTTGCCGCTGCCTCCCGCGACAGGCCAAGAGCACAGACCTTTGCGTGGCCAAACTGGAAGTCATGCTTTAAGGATTTAAACTAACTGGGGAGACGGGAGTTTAAAAGCAAACCACTCACCGCCCCAGACTCCCCACCAAGCCAGAAATCCTTCGTCTCTGGTGGAAAGCTCACACCCTGACACAGAGCAGTCCTGTCTACAGCGCACATCAGATGTGCTTCTCTGACCAGTGCCACTGGCAAGAACCATCAGATAAGGAACCCTCCGACATCTGGACCCTTCAGGTGACTTTAAAGCTAGTCATGCTGCCATTATTAACAGCGTACAAAAGCATGTGAAACTGCCAGCGCATCAGGCGCGCCCAGGTTCCCCGAGTGAGCCAACGGGCATTTGAAACATTTTTCTACGCATTTGCTTGGCAATATGGAACCAGGGAGGTAAAACCTATAATAAATTATGAGCAATATATATACTGATCTGGTTACCAGGATGATGTACTTGCATCATTCTGCTAAGTTAAACCAAGGATGACTGGGAAATCAAAGCAGTGGGAAAAGAGAGAGAGACCGGTTAAAGGTGTGAAGCCTCTCCTTTAAGAGACATGTCCAACACTAACTGCGTTTCTGCTCTCTTTGAAAACACTGACTACAACCACATTCCTATTTCTGTCAGCAGTCAGATTAGTGTAAATCGCCACAGGCTTACTCCATGCTCAGGAGTAAACCAGAATCCAGCCTCCCAGCTGGATCCTATCCCACAGCGGGCTGGGCACAAGCTGCCAAAATGACCATTCTCCTTCACCCTGGGAGCTTAGGACTCCCATGGTTATTCTCCAACACGACTACTCTCGCATGCAGGAGCTGCAGTCCCTCTCTAACGCGGCCAAGCTAGCAAAAGCTCCTCAAGTCACTCCTGAAAGTGTGCTCTGTTGCACGCTGCTTGGCGTACCTGGACAGACGGGCGCAGGCGCCGAGTGTCTCAGGGCAGAGTGCACACGCAGCCGTCCCGACAGAGGCAGAGCCCAGGGAAGACAACGTTCCCAGCGCTCCCACAGCGCTGGCCCCTCGCAGCACCACTTCCAGAGTCACGGAGTCACAAGGGAGAGAAAGGCCTTCCGGAATCCCTGGAGGCAGCTGGTCCAGCCCCTGCGCACGCAGGGTCACCCGGAGCAGGCTGCCCAGGGCCAGGGCCCGGCGCCTGCTGAACCCCCAGTGCTCAAACACACTCCTTGCAAACAGCCGCCCGATGAGGGGAGCTGCAGAAACGTTGGCAGCACACGCGACAGGCCCACGCTTTTGGGGACTCGCTCCGACCAACTGAAGTATTCTCTCCCCCACCCCAGTAAAACACCACCACACCAGCAGAGGCTTGTCACCATTCTTCCTCCAAAACTCTCTCTCTCCAAATCTCTTGCTGAAACAAGCTTTCATTTATTATTATTGGTTTGATTCCCTCACTTACACAGATTTTCTGACACAAAAGAGAAAGCCCTTTATGGAGTGGATGGGATTGACAATCACAAACACCTCTGTGTTCGGTTTTCAGAGAGCACCCCTTACTTTTTCAGGGAACTCAACTTTTGGAGGCAAGGACCTACTGTTCGGGGATGCCTGAAAAACGCCAACAGCACAAAAGCAAAGGAGAGATTTTAAAAGCTTAGAGACACAACGGGTTACTTGTTCTGAAAAATCAGGCTTTGAATCTGTGCCATCAGGAGGCTTTCCATCTGCTCACAGCCACGTGGATCCTTCTACCCATGCAGCAGCCTGACATCACGGGGATGATCTCAGTGGCAGTGGTTAGCTACCTGGGGACAACAGATGCTTCTGACACTCCCTGGGTACTGATCCAGCCTCGGACAGCCTGGAGCTGTTCTGTCCCGCTGGCCTCATCACGGACAATATGGCCAAGCAAACGACAGCACGTGCTTTGCTGACACCGCGCTCCTTTGCAACGCAGGAATCCCAATAAGCGCCTCTGATGAAGCACATATTTGAGATGGACGCAGCTTACAGAGAAGCTGCCCCCAAAACAAACTAGCAATTTGTGATAACCAGGATGGAGGGAAGACATTCATCGCCTACAACAGGGAAATACTTTTCAGGAACCTCCAGCTTTTACATGCAATTTTGCCACTGATTTGTCACATAGAGCAGAAAAAGTCACTCGCTCAACCTCCCTGAGCCACAGCTCACCCACTCACAAAAGACTTCAAAGGCCCACGTAGCACTGCCTCTAGTTGAGTGTTAGGGGGCGTTTGGGGTTTAATCTGACCAGCACCGTGTCTCAGGCTCTCTCAGTCTCACCGTCACGCTTTAACATTGGCCGTGGACACGCAAGCAAGCTTCGGCTGGTTGGTTCTGTCGGTCTAATCCCTGCCAGCAGTCACCAGGGAGGCAGAGGCCTGCCCAGTACGGATGAACACCGCAAAGCACCAGCTGTACTGAGCGTGTGGAGGGGCAAAATTTAAAGAACAAAAGGAAAATACCAGTCCCGACCGCGCTGTATTTCTGCACGCACCTGTACCTCTGGCTGTAAGGTTTCCCAGGACCTGGTCGGAATGCCTCGCCTTGCAGCTGTACAGCCCCGAGCCATCGTATGACACACTCATGATCTTCAACAGCTTCTGCCCAGTACGAGCTCTGCTGGGAGGTGCAATCCCGATACCGTCTTTAAACCAGGAAACAGGCACAGAAGAGCCGTGGCTGTCACAGGAAAGTTCAATGGTGTCTGCGCTCCCAAACACCAGCTCTCCCAGAAAGGCGCTCTCGTTCCTCAAGTGTTCTGCAACGGGAGAAAGAAATGGAAATGAGTAAATAAGAGCAGGCATCAGAGGACGAAAGGGCATTTCAAAAATCAACAGATCTTCTATTTGCCCTGCTGACGCTTCCACGTGCCCAGAGCTCCTCCTTGCCCGGGGGAAGCCTTGCCTGCAGCCAGGCAGGCCGTACTGCAGCCAGGCAGCCAGGCACACTACAGTCAGGGCTCTGGCTGACCTGCAAGGGTGGCTTCGAACCTGTAGCGACCAAAACACGGCCCCCCCGCCAGGTGCATCACAACAACCAGCACACACCTCTGGGGGGGGTCACCGCAACACCCAGTGGTGCACGGGGGGCTGATCTGGCAGCGAGGAGCGTGTGCTGAAAAGTGCACGGTTCAGCCTCTGGATCTCCATTTCATGATTTCTGTGGGTCTGTCCACAACCCCTGGGGGACCCAGCACGGAGGGGATACAAGCAGCAGGAATGGGGATAAACCCGATTGCTCGGGTGGCTCTGGGGGGCCCAAAGGCAGCCTCCGTGGGCTGAAGGAAACAAGGGGGAAGGCCGCACAGCACGCGCAGGTTGCAATAGCTAAAATAAATGAACCCACCGCCAGCTCCCTGCTGGAGTTACTCTCCGGGCAGCAGCACCAAAGACTGAGCACGAAAGCTGAAATCCCTCTTTCTTCACTCTACCTACCAGCTGCGGCAGTTTGTTCCACGAGTGACGACAGGGAACCCTGCCACGGGCTGGAGAATTTTGTTTCTCCATAGGCTAATGACGCAAAGAAAGGTTCAGGCTCACGAGTCTCCCCAGGGAGGAATGTGGGGCGTGTTGGAGGTGTCGTTCTTGGGCCTGATGGCTCATTTGAGTGACACAAGCTCACTTCTGACACTGAATGGTTTATTCATCCTGTACCCCAGTTTAATAGAGAAGAATTAGCCCTCGACACCTGCCCTCAGCCCAGCCGGGTCAGCGGCCATAAGCCTGCTTATGCCCCTAAGGCAGAACCATTTCTGGGTTGGTGCAAGATGGATCACGGAGGATCCCATTCCAACGAATACCACGTTCACCACAGGACTAAGCGCCCTTCTTCACACATCCAGGGATCTAAATCATACCCACGGCACTTGGCAGCCTGAGCTGTGAGCAGGTTGGAAAGGGGCACCTGGACACTTAGCTCAGCTGCAGAGAAAGAGCACCTTTTTTTCTTTTTTTAACAAGCTCACCAGGTAAACAGCCAAAAGAGGGGCAAGCAGTAAACTGATAAGCTCTGCAGGAGGGTAAGGAAAAGAAGTCAGCGCATAACAAAGAATCTGATGGCATTTCAGCATCGTAGGTGCCTTCAGACCTGGTTTTAACCCAGCGTTTGTGCAGGGGGTGCTGTCGGATTTACAGTTCAGCTTCCTGAGCACAGAGTTGGATATCAAATGTCACTTCTATGTGGAGAGGGGATGAAGGGAGAGAGGGGCCTGGGCCATGCCAACACCCCCAGGGCCTGCGAGGCCCCCCCAGTCTCTTCCCAGGACAGCTGCTCTCGGTGGCTGAGCCCCCGGCGGGGTCTGGGCAGGTGGAGGTGCTGTGGGAGCGTGACAGTGACAGGCCTGGACACTGAGAGCGCCGCTGACCGTGCTGTATTTCAGCCGCTTGCTTGGAAAAGGGCAGCCGCTCACCCTCCCTGAGCTGCCGGCAGGGCTTTGGTTTTCATCCCTGACACCTCTGGATATTAAGGGCGTCAGCAAATAGAAAGCTCCGGGAAGGGAATGGTCATAAAGGGGAAAAGGAGAACAAACACATTGGCAGTGAGAGTATCCCTGCATGAAGGGCAGTGCACGCTCCGCGCTTGAGGGGGAAGGAAAACTTTGGGGCTAAGGTGTGGCTTATGGCACAGCAGTCCTCAAAGAAATGCACTTGTGTTGCGCAGGCTTCACTACGCTACGTACACAGATATTTGTATAGTAAGAAAGCGGCTGAGACACAGTCCAGGGATGTAGCTTCTGCTGCACAGCACTACATCCGGGGCTCTCTTACGGTGGCCACCGCGGTGACAACGTGGCATCAGCAAGTCTGCGCTTAATCGGATCTGTGCTCCCCAGCCCCACGGCAGTGTGCCGCACCAGAGGTTAATAATGGGGAAACCTCAAAACCTCCCGCCCAAGGGAAAGCTGCAAACCTTGAAGTCCTTCAGGCAGGAGTGTCTCAATAGCCCCTTGATTTCCTGCTGTAAAGGGCTTCCCAGTGTTATAAGCTTTTAGTTTTCCTCCACATGAAAAGCAGTTCAAAACCGTAAAGGGCTGAGCTGACTTGATCCCACATGCAGACCTTCACACCTCCCAGCAACCTTAAAACTCCCCGGGGCCAGATCTCCCCCTGCCAGAATTACCTCTTACCTACTTGGCCCTTAACCTTGGCGGTCCTGGCCGGTTTTCTCAGCCTGCTACACGAAACCACATTTTGTCATCCTTTTCTGACAGCAGCACATTGTCTGTTGTTTTGGTCACATTAACGATTGCCGAGGGACTAAAACACAGATCGACAGATACGCTGATTCGTACACTCCATGTCCCCAGAATATAACAACATCCCTGGTTGATTCATTTCATCACTTTGGTTACAGCACGACTATTAGCGATACTTGATGGCATGACTTGGTTTCCTATCCCTTTGCTCCTTAAGCTCAGGGGTTAAGCTGGCCTGAGAGTGCTGTAGGAAAGCATCAGCCTTTAGGCAACGTTGAGAGTAGCTTTTCAGAATGAAGCTACAGTATTTAGCGGCAAAGAACAAGTCAATAAAATTACTGAAAGATTTCTGAGCCGTTAGGTGACTGCCAGCCTTCTTTTTAAGCTACCTCCAAATGTCACGCTCATTGAGCTGATCTTACACTTTGTGAGTTAACTGATGGATGTACCAGGTCAGCTCTGCGTTATCGCTAACGAAAAAACATTTTGTCAAATACTTGATCACCAGGGGGTGAATTTGATCTGGTGCTTGTATAAAAGACTCACCGCACGTGCACGGCATAACCTGAAGACAGCATGTTGATCCAAGTCTTGTGGCACATACCAAAGTATTTAGGTTTTTAAATAATCAGGAAATCTGGAAATACAAGTGCAAGTTATGAGAAGCAGATGGGTTTGTTTCCTTCTGAGGAATAACGGCACGGGCGTTGTCCTCTGGAATAAAGAGAACTACTTCACGGGATAAGAAATGTGTTTGTGCAGATGTGAACAAAAATCAATCAACAACCCACTGCTGGGGGGGTGTGTGTGTATTTCCCCCCAACAGAGACATGGAAGGCTAGCAATTTAGTACAGTGTGACAATGAAGTATTTTGAGCTGTAATAAAGAAAACCCATTAACCTCAAAAATTTAATTTTTTTTTAGAGCCAGTAGCCAAGGAACAGCCAAATGTAATTACTTGGTGAAATACTTTGTGCAAAATGGGTGTTTGGAATATTGACACGGCAAGAAAATGTGAAAATATGCTTTAGTAAAAAGTAGGATATCAAAGCACAGGGGAAAGGGTGCTGAGTGAACAAAGCACATTTCTGTCACAGTCAGTAAACACCATTAAAATTAAACGGCAGGGGAAAGCAAATGGACTATTTTTATCAAATAGGAAATTAACCAATATACCCAATATATGGTATATACACACAAATACAATAATGTTAAAAATCGGAAATGCGGCAGAGTTAAAGGACGGTGAACGTTTCTGTGCGCTCACCTACGTCTGTTCATGCCCTTCACGTAGATGCTACTTAGTGAGCAAGAAAAAGGAGGAGGAGTTGTGATTTCCAGATACGTAAAGCTAAAATACAACTTCCAGCCCCGGTTCCAGAGGACTTGCCGCTGACGTCCTTACACCTAAACCAAGTAAACTTACGTCCTTGCATGAGCTAAACAGTGCCAGACTAAGAGAAATGATTTGGTTTGTAAGCATTTGTGCTTGCAAGCATCTCAAGCAGATTTATTCCACCTGAGTGTGAGCCATTCGTGGAACCACAGCCAGAGGAAATGCAATAGCTGACTGACTTTGGCTTTGGACTGACTTGAAGGTCAGAAATATTTCCCTTCAGAAGTTCTCTCACCAATAGGGCCCAAGCAGGAGTTTTACAATACTCAGCTTTTTACTGTCTCTCTAGTATGACTGACGCTTGCTGGACAGGTCCAGTGTTGCCTGACATTGGGAGAGACCCTGTTCTTACTTGGCTTGAATAGAAATGATCAGATATTGAAAGAAACAAGTGGATGATGAATGAACTTGGAACAAACCTAGTATTTCTTCACTAGTATTTCTAGTGTTTCTTATTCAAAGCTGTGATTTGAAATAGCTTTTGCAGCAAGAGCGAAGAGCCTCACGTTAGGTTTGGACCCTAACAGTGAGGGTTTGGGACCACTAAATGAGGCTTTGTGCATTAAAAGATGGCTTTGGGCTCTAAAACTCGGTGTGGAAAAAGAAAATGACGGTTTGAGCATTAAGAGACCGCATTCGATGCCAACAGTAAAGGTTTGGGATATAAAAATGAGGCTTGGATAATAAAAATGAGGTTTTAGTACCTAAATGTGAGGGCTTGGGGCTTTAAAGGAGGCACTGAGCATTAAAAAAGGGCTTTGGGCCCCTCTTGGCTGTTAAAAATGAGGCTTTGAGGATTAATCAAGGGGTTTGGACTGAAACGCACGGTTTAGAACGAAAAAATGACGGTTTGCGCATTAATAGAGTGGATTTGATGCTAAATGGGAGGCTTTGGGACCTAAAATAGAGGCCACTGAGTATTAAGAGGGGTTTGGTCCCTAAAAGTGAGGGCTTGGGACCTAAGAATGAGGGTTTGACCCTAAAAAAGACAGGTTTGGACCTGAAAAGTGAGGGTTTGGCACCTGAAAATGAGGCTTTATTCCTTACTAGAGGGGTTTGGACCCTGAAAGTGAGGGTTTGGGATATGAAAAGGAGGCTTTTACACTTAAAACAGGGATTTGGAACCCCCAAAATGAGGGTTTGGGACTTAAAATAAGGCTTTGAGCCTTAAAAGAGGGGTTTGGACCCTGAAAGTGAGGGTTTGGGACCTAAAAATGAGGCTTTGAACCTAAAAGACAGGTTTGGACTGTGATAGTGAGGGTTTGGGATATGAAAATGAGGCTTTGAGGGTGAAAAGAGAGCTTTGGATCTAAAAAATGAGGTTTTGGCACCTAAAAGTGAGGCTTTGGATGCTAGAAGTGAGGCTTTGGGACTTTAAAAGTAGGCATTGGGCATTAAAAGAGGGGTTTGGACCGTGAAAGTGAGGCTTTGAGTGGTAAAAATGAGGCTTTGAACCCAAAAGACAGGTTTGGACCGTGAACGTGAGGGTTTGGGATTTAAAAAGGAAGCTTTGAGCCTTAAAACAGGGGTTTGGAACAAAAAAAATGAGGCTTTGGGACCTAAAATAAGGCTTTGGGCCTTAAAAGAGGCGTTTCAACCCTCAAAGTGAGGGTTTGGGATCTACAAATGAGGGTTGGCAGTTGAAAATAGGGCTTTGGACATTACAAATGAGGTTTTCATACCCAGAAGTGAGGTTTTAATGCTTAATAGAGCAGTTTGGACCCTGAAAGTGGCGGTTTAGAAAAGAAAACTGAGGCTCTGAGCCTTAAAAGACGTGTTTGGCAGCTAAACGTGAGGCTTTGCAAGATATAAAAGAGGCTTTGAGAGTAAAAATGACAGGTTTGCACCCTGAGAGAGAGGGTCTGGGACCTTAAGAGGAGGCTTTGAGCCTTAAAAGAGGGGTTTGGAACTCAAAAAAATGACGGTTGGTGGGACCCTATAAGCAGAGGCTGCGGGCCCCATAAGCGGAGCCTGCAAGGTTTAAAACGGGTTTAGACACTGAAAGTGAGGCTTTGGGTGGTAAAAATGAGGCTTTGAGCATAAAAAGAGGGGTTTGGACCCTGAACGTGAGGGCTTGGGATCTAAAAATGAGGCTTTGCTGGTGGAAATAGGGCTTTGGACATAAAAAATGAGGTCTTGGCTCCTAAAAGTGAGCTCAGGTTTGGGTGCTAAAAGTGAAACTTTGGAACCTAGAAATGAGGCTTTGAGTGTTAAAAGAGGGGTTTGAAACCTGAATGTGAGGGTCTGGCACATAAAAATGAGGCTTTGAGCCTTAAACAAGGGGGTTTGACTCTCAAACGTACCGTTTGGAAGGAAAAAATCATGATTTGAGCATTAATAGACAGGATTCAATGCTAGAAGGGAGGGTTTTATGTCCCAAGCCCATCTTTCAACACTCAAAGCCTCATTTTTCAGTCCCAAACCCTCACTTTCAAGGTCAAAACCCCTCATTTAAGGCACAAAGCCTCCTTTTTTAACAGCCAAACCCTGTCTTGTGGGTCCAAACCCCACTTTTAAGGCACAAAGCCTCATTTAGGAGTCCCAAACCCTCACTTTTAAAGCTCCAAACCTATCTTTTCCACACAAAGCCTCGTTTTTATATCCCAAACCTTCACTTTTAGGGTCCAGATCCCTCCTTTTTAGGGACAAACCCTCATTTTTAACAGCCTAAGCCTCCCTTTTATTGTCCAAACCCCTCTTTTAACGCTCAAAGCCTTATAGTCAGGACCGCAATCCTCACTTTTAGGGACCAAACCCGTTTTAAAGCTCAAAGCCTCATTTTTAACACCCAAAGCCACACTCCCAGCGTCCAAACCCCTCTTTTAATGCTCAGTGCCTCCTTTTATGTCCCAAATCCTCACTTTTAGAATTGAATCCTGTCTTGTAAAGCTCAAGCCTTCATTTTTTCATTCCAAACTGTGGGTTTTAGGGTCTAACCCCTTGTTTAATGCTCAAAGCCTCATTTTTATCACCCAAACCCTCACTGCAAGGGTCCAAACCCCTCTTTTAAAGCTCAGTGCTACCTTTTGAGGTCCCAAGCACTCACTTTTAGCATTCAAATCCAATCATTTACTGCTCAAACCATCATTTTTTGCTCCAAACTGTGAGTTTTGGGGTTCAAACCCCTCTTTTAAGGCTCAAAGCCTCATTTAGAAGTCCCAAACCTTCACTTTTAGGGTCCAAACCCCTCCTTTTCATGGACTAAATCTCATTTTTACATTCCAAATCCTCCCTTTAATTGGTCAAACCCCTCTTCTAAGGCTCAAAGCCTCATTTTTAGGTCCCAAACCCTCCCTTCAAAGCACCGAAAACCTCGCTTTCAACAGCAAAGCCTCAGAGTTAGGACCATAAACCTCACTTTTAGGCTCCAAACCCTTGTTTTAAAGGTCAAACCCTCACTTTTAGGACCCAAAGCCCTCTTAAAACAGCTAAAGCCTCCATTTCAGCATTAAACCCCCTCTTTTAGCGCTCAGTGCTTCATTTTTAGGTGCCAAACCAACCCTCACTTTTAGCATCAAATCGACTATATTATTGCTCAAACCATAAATTTTTTGTTGCAAACCATGAGTTTTAGAGCCCAAACCCCTCTTTTAAATCTAAAAGACTCATTTAGATGTCCCAAACCCCCACTGTTAGGGTCCAGACCTGCCTTTTTTACTGTCAAAGCCTCATTTATACCTTGCAAAGCCTCACATTTAGGGTCTAAATCATCGTTTAGGGCTCAAAGCATCCTTTTTTGGTCCCAAACCAACCCTCACTTTTAGGACCCAAACCCCTCCTTTTTAGGGACAAACCCTCATTTTTAAGTTCAAAAGCCTCCATTTTATTGTCCAAACCCCTCTTTTAAAGCTCAAAGGCTCATTTTTAACAGCCAAACCCTCACTTTCAGGGTTCAAACCCCCCTTTTAACTCTCAAAGCCTCAGTTTTTAGGTCCAAACCTTCACTTCAAGCGTCCTAACCCCACTTTTCAGGCACAAAGCCTCATTCAGAGGTCCCAAACCCTCACTTTGGGGGTCCAAACCCATCCTTTTCATGGACTAAATCTCATTTTTAAATTCCAAACCCTCCCTTTCGTTGTCCAAACCTTTCTTTTAATGCTCAAAGCCTCATTTCCAGGTCCCAAAGACTCACTTTAAAGCACACAAACTCCTCTTTTAACATCAAAGCCTTATAGTTAGGACTGCAAACCTCACTTTTAGCGTCCAAACCCCTCTTTTAACGCTCAAAGCCTCATTTGTAACAGCCAAACCCTCCCTTGCAGGGTTCAAATTCCTCTTTTAAAAGTCAAAGCCTCAAAAGCCGCACTTCCAGCATCCAAACCCCACTTGTAACGCTCAGTGCCTCCTCTTTAGCTCCCAAACCCTCACTTTTAGCAGCGACTCCGGTCCTTTCATGCTCTAACCATCAGTTTTTTCTTTCAAAACCGTGCCTTTTAGAATCCAAACCCCTCGTTTAAGGCTAAAAGCCTCATCTATAGGCTCCAACCCTCACTTTCAGGGTCCATACCCCACTTTGAAAGCTAAAAGCCTCCGTTTTAAATTCCAAACCTTCACTTCTAGGGCCTGTGGTGGTTTGGCCGGCAGCTCAGCCCCACACAGTCGCTCGCCCCCTCCCCCACCGGTAGATGGCGGAGGGAATCAGAAGGGTAACGCTCGTGCGTTGGGATAAGAGCAGTTTCATAAATGAAATTAAAAGAAACAACAACAGAAATGCAATGGAAAGGAGAACAACGAGAGGCGCAAAGCCCCGCGGGGTGGGGGGAAAGGGGGGGGGCGGAGAGGGGGAACGAACCGCGGGAACAAACCCCACGCGCCGCAGCCGCTCACCCACCGCCGACCCGCCGCCGCCCCGCTCCCGAGCCGCAACTGCCCCCCCCCACCCCGCCCCCCCACCCCCTTAATATCCTGGTCGTGGTGTCACGTGGTATGGAGTGAACATGCCACTGGCCAGTCGGGGTCAGCCGCCCCCCCCGCGGCCCCGCCCCTCCCAGCACCCCCCCACCCCCACCCCCCCGCGGCAGAGCGCGGGAAGCCGGAAAGGCAGCCGCCCCCCACGGTGAGGAGAATTAACCCCTTCTCAGCCAAAACCAGCACAGCCGCCTCCCCTTATTCCACACCGCTCACGCCATGCCCAGGTCCCATACCTGGGCTGCTGCACGCCGAGTCAGGCATCCTTCCGTCACTGCTGCACTTTGCTTGTGTCGCAGTTTATCTTCCATGGCTTGGGAGGCTCGTACTCTGGTATCGTGGATACAACACAGAGGTGACACACAGTATTATATAGCAGTTTGCATTGCCCCATTCAGTTCATTGCCTGTTTTCGCCCAAAATCAAACCCCCTTGAGGCACACGTCGGACTTCTCCATCCTCCCGCATCACCCACCAAGTGCGCCCAGGTCCTCGAGCAAAAGCAATCCCACGAATGGCTTTGCCTTTGCCTGAGGCAGGGAGGACCCAGACTGTGTTGCCCAGCGTACTTTTTGCGTGCGCTACAGGGCCTCCATCCCCTCCCACAGGATGTAGGATTTCTGACTGGGCAGGGCCAGCTCGCCTGGCAGATCCCCTCCTGTTGACTAACCACGTGGCTTTTGCCAAATGTGCACCCCAGGGCCTGAATGTCCCACCCCCCATTGCTCTCAGCGTAGTTTTTAACAGTCCATTGTACCCCTCCATTTTCCCAGAGGCTGGTGCGTGACAGGGGGTGTGATACACCCACTCAATGCCGCGCTCTTTGGCCCAGGTGTCTGTGAGGTTGTTTCGGAAATGAGTCCGCTGTCTGACTCGGTTCTCTCTGTGGTGCCATGTCGCCACAGGACTTGTTTTTCAAGACCCAGGATGGTGTCTGGGCAGTGGCGTGGGGGATGGGATATGTTTCCAGCCAGCCGGTCGTTGCATCCACCATTGTAAGCACATGGCGCTTACAATGAACAGGGCGTATTGCTTCTCATCTTCTGACAGTTTGTTATACAGTGGGGCCTCTTCAGCACGTGTCACCCCCTCCTCTGGTCATATTCCAAAGTCTTTGCCTTCTGGCCAGCCCATGGTCACTTCCAAGACTCCCGGGCCACTGGGGTTCCCTACTCGAGCCTGCTGGGTGATCAGTGCGACCCATTTACTCCATGTAGCATCACTTTGTGCTAATCCCACCTGGCACTGCTTGTGGTTCTCCCGAGTGCGGGGGGCTTTGAAGAGCTCTTGGCGCACAACGGGCACCCAGCCTCTGTTCGCACCGTATCCGATCGTCGCTCATGGGCCCTTCCCTGAGCCCGTCTGACCGTACGCCGGCAGAGTGGCGTTATAACCGTGCCAGGAGCTCTCCAGCACTCCCTGACCATGATCACCAGAGACCTCTCTCTAACAAACCATCAAGTGCCTCCTCTGCATAAGCGAGCAAGCAAATGCACTCACAGGCACTGCTGTCTGCCAGGAGAGCCCTCACTGACTGTTTAAATTAAGAATCAAGACTGGCAAGCACACTTGACAGTAACACTCAGTTCCAGGAGGACAGAAACGCAGATAAAATCTAGCCACTGCTTCACACCAGGAAAGTGACAAATGCCGGTCTTTTGCGTTACGCTGACATGAATGTTAGTAACGGGAGATAAAGGAACTGACCACCTCCAGCTGCGTATTAGCGACAGCTGCTTCCAGCTGGTTCTTTGACTCAAGGCTTACCTGGCCCACGGAACTGCTGGATCCTGCGGAGATGAGCATGCCGTTCTCGTCCTTTAGGAAGCTCCTCTGAGACCAATAGGCTGGATCAGAAGCAAAGGCTTTGCTGTGCCCTGCATTCCTAGGGTCACACACGCTTGTGCTGTCGGTGTTCACAGAAGTCACACACCTCCTTCCTGCATCCTTCTCTCTGTCTGTATTCAAATTACAGCCATAGTATCAAACTACCAGCAATCAGGCTTTCACTAATAAGTCATGGTCTAGTCTGGGTTTAAACCCAGTTCAAGAGCAAGGCACACCACACCGATGGCTGCTGTGGGATAAGCCTGCTCTGGAACCACGCCGGGTGATGCACAGCCCAGGAGTGAGTGACCTGAACCAACAGGCACATCAGGAACCGCCACTTGCATTTTTCCCTCTGCCTCACGTATGGGTCACCCACACAGCACAGTGCATTGGGAAACGCTTTTTATTTGAGGAACAGATGTCATTCAAAAGGAACCGCAGAACATTTCTCTCCGAGCATCCAAAGGCACTCATTATCGTGACTGCTTTGGTGAGAACAGCATTCCTGCGATGGAAACCTGCAAGGTTTGCACAGGAGACAAAAGTACCAGCAACGTAAGAAACAAATGCTACCTTACTATGTGAAATTCTATTATTTCATAGCATTTTCCGACTGGCCTAGACTAAGAGGTTACAAGCATCGCCTAACAACTCACACGAAACTATGCATTGGCTTCTGCCTGGAGCTTGCTTCTTCCCCACCACAAGCTAGTTATGGTTGGTTACATGGGAAGGGATGAATTGCAGCAAATAAATGGAGTGCGCTGACAACCCTGAGAGTCATCTTCCATGAGAAGGGGTTCTGATGGGGGATTAAACTACTTAGTTATCTGTGGCCTTATTTGCACGCTGGGCATGTCCTTGTAGGACGATCTGACCAAGGTCTTGGTCTTTTCTCATGACAAAAGGACAGCAGAGGACAGTAACTGACCTTCATTGCCCTCAAGTCCAAATATACCAGAACTGAGGTTGATTTGGCCCTACCACCTGTAGGAAACTCATCTGACAGCTACTGGCCTCTTTCCTGCTCTTTATCGTTCTGCCTATTTTTAAGTGAAAGAGGCAGAAACAAAGCAGAAAGGTGTCAGCAAGTGGGAAGAGATCACTAT
This sequence comes from Phalacrocorax aristotelis, assembly GCF_949628215.1. Lineage (NCBI taxonomy): Eukaryota > Metazoa > Chordata > Aves > Suliformes > Phalacrocoracidae > Phalacrocorax > Phalacrocorax aristotelis. The sequence continues at coordinate 137,306 of NW_027441230.1, read as the reverse complement.
TTGATCACACAATCAAGTCTAGCAAGATGTGTACACCAATAGCTTGATGCTCATCATTGTTTTAGTTTCAGCTCTCTTAAATTCTCTAAACACATTTACCATAACGTAAATATATCTATTTTGCATAACAAGCATTATCATAACAGAAAAAACTCTCTCTCAACTGGGCTTCTGCTCGTTTCCTACCCATAACTCTCTAACTTTGGCCAATACACGACTGCTGAAAGGTGCTCTTGGATCCACATTTCCTGCATTAGCTGGTTTTGTTACTGTCGAGAACGGCTTTGGTCTTGCAGCTGTAAAGCACGAGGAAAAACGATCAGCCTGGTGCAATGAAAGCGATGGTTAGTTGTGCGTTATGTTCCCCCCCCAAAATTACCTCCTCTTGGTCCGGATGAAGGCAGGTGGTAAGGCTTGGCTCTCCCTGCAGCCAGTTGCCCCTGACCTCTAGGAAGGGTCTTGCCGTGTTGGCCTGAGAGAGAATTTCTGGCAACTGCTCTCTGTCTCCAGCGAGGAGCACGATCGTTCTGATGAACAAAAAGCGTAAAGCAAGAAGGTAACTAATGACAAGGAGTTCATTGCACGGAACTCTCGGTGCTATTTCAAATTAGTGAATACGTTTCCTCTACAGGTGCAGTAAAATACACCCGCGGCACAGAACGGCAGCCAGTTCTGACCATCAGCGCACACCAGCTTCACCCGGTATTTTTAGCCAAGCCGAAGGAAGACTGGAATAACAACAGAACCTACAGCTATAACTTAAAACCATTCCCGCACTCTGCAGAACCTGATTCTGACACGCTTGTCAGCACCCACAAGTTTCACGTGGCTGACAAAACAGCAGCCTTGCCCTTGGTTTTCCTGAAACGCCACTGCCCCAGGTGACTGAATCTCCAGGGCAACGGCGGGTTACGTTGGACAAAAGGAAGTGAGGATTAAAATGAGGAAGAGAAAGCTACCTACACACCCCTTCCCCCTGGATGGAAGCTTTCAAATGCAGGACCTAAACCTTCCAAAGCCACCTGGGTAAGTTTGCTGCCCTGGAGAACTATGGTTCCCCAAAACAGCAAGTGTGTCACAGAACCACCACAGAAGTTCCCATGACACAGACTTTGACCTGCCTATTTTGAGATACCGAAGTTAGGTAGGAATTTCTGTCCTAAAAGTGGTAAAACGAAAGCTGTGGAACTGCAGAGCTCACGCTATAACTTGAGGAAATAACACAAAAAAAGAACACCCCACGGTGCAAATTTTGCCTGTGGATTGGCATCCCGACCGCTCTCAGCGAGAGAAAGAGAGTTGCGTGCAAGGTACAAGAGATACGCACAACACTCTCTTCATTCCACAGTGACCCAAACAACTTCCAATAATCCCAGCCCTCCATAACCTACATCTCTGAATAACCGAGTGGTGAGAGCGGCTGACAGGGAAGAGACCTATTTATCCCTCAGATGCAAACAAACTATCAGAAGTGGAGCCAACAACAGCCTGGAACATTGAATTTACAACTTCACAGGGCAGCGTTGGAGCAGCGAAATATTTTGTTCAACTTCTGGGTTCAGCTGTAACGTAAGGTGTAGAGGCTCGTTCCTGGTATTTCCAAGAATGGTGTGATAAAGAAAGCAGGATTCTCACCGAGCGCTGTTAAACCGGTTCGTAACCCCTGAGAGAAACCGGCCCACTCGGCAGAACTTTTACGCTTACCGTGAGATGAACGTTCATCGCCTGGGTCAGCTGTGCTGCTGGGACGTAGTGGGCACGCTGCAGACGGTGGACTGAAAGAATGCCACGGTTCCGTAAAAATTTCTCCACACGCTTCTATGAGAAGTATCACATTTAAAACAATAGATGACGATACTGCCTCTTCTCTTTGCAAAGAGGGATGAAGGTTTTCTTCTTGTCCGCACTTACTTGTTCGGAGCCTGTGAAAGGCAGCTTCAGGAAGTCTTCCACCAGCCCCATCTCCCGACACATGTCATACATGTGTTTTAGTAGTTCGTCCATGTTTACCTTAGTGGTGTGTTGCTGCAGCAGAGCCCAAGCCTCCGCCGTGCACCTGTAGTTAATTTTTCGAGATGTAAAGGAATATTAATAGGATAACGAAAAAGATGCCCCTCAACTATTGTGCTCAAAGTTTAAAGGAAATTTAGGCGTTTGTGATTTCTCTTGTTTGTTCTCCACCTTTCACAGGATTTCAATGCCAAAATGGTGGCATATATTTCTTTACCTATTGGACAACAGCACAGTGAGGAAGAGCCGCACTTCACGACTGCTTGAGAACGACGGCTTCATCGTCTGTGTGTATCTGAGGGCTCGCCCATGCTCTCCTTGGCACACGAGGGACTGAGGAACTCTCACGTGTTGCCACGACACAGGTTTGATTGCAGCCGGATGAAAGAGCAGGGCCAGGGAGCTCTGCAGGAGTCAGAGATCAGCTTTACTGAGATATATACACGCACGCACGCAACAAAGCTATTCAAAAGTGTCTTCAGTGAGGATGAAGGTCTGTTACAGAAACTGAGGCGATGACTAATGAAAGACTTGATACAGGACAGGCAAATGTAAATTCTGAAGGATTTGCAGCAAAATATATTCAGTGAGCCGTACGGAGCAAAGGGAGTCTTTTAAAAGGAGCAATTCTCACTTTTCTAGGACCACCAAATCTCCGTATGCAAACATCACCTTTTATAACTACAGGTTATTCTCCCAGGCAAGCAGGTTATACTGACATCGTGACAGGCAAGGAACACCATTCAGCATCAGCAGGAACATGACTTAGATGGAAAAGTCACTTTTGCAGTCTTCCACCTCAAATCACGCTGCCGGGATGGTATTTTGAATATTTAAAGTACCCAAACCACTGCTTCTGAGAAAGTGCGCGCCTGCTCTGCTGGAAACAACCCAAACAGATGGCTTTGGCGAGTCACGTGTCAAGCATTATTAAAGGCGGCTTCGTCACTGCCTTAATCCATTTCCTGCCAACGTAATGGAAACCAACTGCAGATCATCACGTCTTGCTGAAGGTGCTGCTGGAGCAGAAGTACAAAAAAAGCTTCCCATGGTTTATCACCTGTTATTAGCAAAGCACCAATTTTTAAAAACCATTTGATAGCTCATGGCTTTGTACTGCAATGTTTGCCTAGCTAAACTGTCACATACTTACGTCATAATCATTGTGATCTAGAAGCCAAAACCCTTTAATCAGCTTCACGAAACTCCAAGGGATGGCAAAGGCAGCTGCGAAGGAGTTGACTGAAGTTTCTGTTTTGTTCCGAAAGGAACGCATGATGTCTAGCAGCAAGTAAATTGTCTGATATCAAGTATCTAATTAAGGCTAATAAATTTGCAGGACCAACAATTTATCACAGGAAATAATCCCATGAAAGAATATTATTCCTATGATTAATATAATAGGAATAAATAATAAAAGGAAATAAGAATATCATAGCGGTAGGACGCAGAAAATACTCATGTATTAGTCTTGCCGTTTTACGCTGTTGCAACCTGAAGGTAGCCAGGCCCTAACAACAAAATTGCATTCTGAATAAATAACCAGAAAGACAGACTCTCTGATTTCTCCAAGGCATTCAGAAAGGTTGCCTTTCGACATTTAAACAGTTCCGTTGGAAACTCAGGCTCCCTCTTTAGTCACTGGAGCCACCAGCTGGACATTCAAAACACGTGAACGGCCAATGCTTGATTATTAAAGCAAACAAATTCTACAGCTGGTTTTTCCCTCCTTTCCAGCGTATATGAAACAACTGAAATTAGGGTGTCCTTACAGCGCAGCTTAGCTCTGAATGATTAAAACTGGATTTAAACCAGTGTCTGGATCACTCATCGGCAGTGTGGTTTTCTCTTTCTGACAGCTGTTTTGGGGGGTCTATTCTCATCAGAGAGCTCTGGGGCGCAACAGCTTTTAAAGCCCCTGCTCTCTAGGCTCCCCTCTCGGGTCAGGCAACAAACAACCAAAGCAACACAGTGTATTTCGGCAGCTTAAAAATTCAGTTTCTGCCCAGTGGCTTTTCTCTTCTCTCTCTTTATTATTCTGTGTGCCCGCACTTGTAACAGCACAAAAGCAAGCCCTCTTAGCTGTGCTGGAAAATGGATGATTTCAGCAAAATCAGGTCCTGGTAAACCGCTGTCAGAAATCCTTTTGCTCTGAAGCAGCACATTCTAGTGCATCGCTCGAGGAAGCAGCCGTTTGCTACAGCTGTGGGTGCTTCAAAAATGAAAAACAGTTTACATTTTGAGAAAATCTAGGGGAGCTTTCTACCTTTAACATTGCTTAGTAAACCTGTTTTCTCACATCAGAAAAGACTTTGCAACAAAACATTTTAAAAATTCCTAAACAATCCACAGTACAAACAAATAATCAAAGCTTCCTTCTGTGCCTTCATTCTAAACTACATGTTTTCCCTTGCATTGTGTTTGAAGCCTAAATTAGAAAATGCATCAAACGCGTAGGTGACAGACATTTCAGACCCCTGATGCGTGTATGCTGGAGGTGTAACAGAAATAACTCCAAGGGATACAACTGCATGTTTGTGGCTTTCTTCAACGCCTTCTAGCAAATAGAGCTCCCGCAGTGCCTGGAATGAAAAGGGAAAAGGTTTTTAAAAACTCCTCTCTTTGAGAAATCATTGGCTTTGGGGCAGGGCTGGGCTGGGGCTGGGGTTGGTGGTGGTGGTGGTGGTGGTTGTTTTCAGGGAACACAACACTCACCCGTAAACTAGGAGGTGGGTATTTCCCAGTTCCTCCTTCCTCTCTCTGCCACATCTCCTCAACTTGGTCTCCCAACTGGGAAACCATCCCATCGACCGTCAGGCAGTCAGAGTCCCATTTGCCTCTGGAACAAAACGTAGCGAGGATTTGCACAGAGGAAAACACTAATTCCAGCCTCGCGGTGTCACAGATTTCCTCCAGCCAAAACAAACCCAGCAAAAGCTCCCACGAGCCCAAGAACGGAACAAACATACACAGGCATGATCGTGACTTGAAATAGACTGGAAAGAAATTTCTCAGTCAGGTGAAAGGTGTTCATTAGATCATAGTGAGCTATTAAAGGAGTTCCAAGTAGGAACCCTAGAAGCTCCCCTATTAAGGGGAAAGTTGCAGTGACCTTTTAGTTTTCAGGTTTTCTTTTGTGCCGCATTACTTGTAATACAAAGGCAGTGTGAGCAAAGCTACCCCAAATCTCACGCCTCCAGCGGGACTGTTCCCACACACAGCGGTGAGACCACAGCACGGAAATGTCAGGCTTTGGTCTCAGCACCTCGCTTCTGTTACTGAAAAACAGTCACGGTCACAAAGCTGAGCCCACAGCTGAATTCTGGTACCACCTGAAGCAGCACGTTTGTGCCTCTGCACATGCCATCACAGTGACGGAGGGCTGGCCTGTTAAACACTGCATTCCTCAGAAGCCCATCGCAGGCTCCTGCGGGCTGCGACGCCAGCCTTTCATTTCCCGAGGAGGACGAGCAGAAGCAGCACGCTGGAGGTGGTGCTTCTAAGGAGCCCGTGAGCCTGTACGAGAGTTACCCCAGAAGGAACCTCAGGAAAAGGAGCTTGAAAGCCAACGCCTGACATAGAGCAGCCTCCACCTGGACTCCTCCTGCAGCACCTTGTTCACGGTGCCACAGCCTGAGCTTCTTTAGGACTTGCTTTAGTTACAGTACAGGTGCCAAATTAAAATCTGCTCTCACCTAACCCAAGGCACATCACCTGTATGCCAGGGAGCCAGTCCAGGAAAGGGAGTTCCCGTGAGGAAGGCACTTTTATCCAGTCGCCAGGAGAGCGCTGGCTGTGCCAGCTGCGTGGACCTCTGCCCATCTCCTTCAAGGACACCGCGGTGCTTGGGAGTAGGAGATTTGGGCCAATCCCCTTATCGCCATCTACTACTCGTCAAGGAGAGAGATTATTTTTGGTTTTTAAAACATGCTTTCTTCTGTGTCCAGAACAATTGCTCTGCAAAGGCCGTGCCTTGCTGACCTGGCCGTGACGGATCCTGTCCTCATCACATCCCCTTTTCCAGTAGTCACAAATCACACAGAATAGCCAGTGAATTACGTGCGCTTCAAAGAAACGATGATACCAACAAAGGGCACTAAGCAGAGGTATATATCAACGTTTTAACCCAGGAAAGTAACCTCTGTGTTCTGCAGAACACGCGCATCACTGAAGTCAGGGCTGTTGCCGGCAAATGCATGAAGCGTAGCAAATGCAGCTGTTGATGGAAAAGCCACTCGCTGCCGCTTCTGAAATTTGCAGCGGAACTGTTCTAGAGCTTTCCTGCACGTCTTACCTTGATAAACGCTCCAGTTTCTGTCGATGACCCGTGTAGTAGCTCTGAATCAGAGGATAATTGTAGAAAGGTCTAGAGAAACGCATATCACCTCCTACAGGCAATAAATAAGTAGTAAGTTAAAGAAGTCATATCACATTTTCAACCTACAGTTTTTGACTAAAAAAGACAGAACACACAAGCTGAGCATCAAAATCACAGGCCAGCCTCTGACTTTGAAAGAAGCCAATCCTCCTTCTGCCTTTGCTAAAAGAGACCGAAGACAACACAGGAGTCAATTCCTTCTTGTCCCAAGCGCCATTTCAAGTTTACAGCTGAGGTCGCATCCAGAACATGTAGTGTCAGCTGAGGTTCACTATAAAGAAAAAACCCCAATTCTCAAAGGGAATGGGTGTTTAAACACGTCACGTGAGCATGCGTAAGGCAATTAAGGCTGACAATAGAATTTATAACCCATCCAAATGATGAACTATTTCCAAGGTGTATTTTTTCCTCAAACAATCAGTAACAAGTTCAAAACATGCAGGCCGTGCTTTTACTGTAAAATCAAGCATTCCCGTGTTGGTGCTTTAGGAGTTACTTGTTTAAAATCCCAAGTATTTCAAGCTGTGGGCACGAGCAACTCCTTCACTCAGAGGCTTAGTGCTATTTCTGAGAAACACCCCGGAAAGAAACTGTTGGCATCATTCTACACGACGTAGTTGGAAAAAACCAGTCAAACCTCCATTTCAGCAGGAGAACTTCAGCATCTGCTGTCACTGAACCGGCACGGCTTGGTATTGATGAAGCACTGACAGAACCACGGCTAAGCAGGTGTTCATAGGAGCCACTTACTGCTACAAATGCAGGACAGTTTATGCTTACCTGAGCCCCCGGGCAGGAGACGGGACCAACAGAACCAGAGGACCACTCGTGCATACAAAGCTGTGAGGCTGGTTTCTGCCAGCTTCTTTGTCAAGTCTGCAAAACAGGCAAAAAAAGCTCAAGAGGACTGTTGGTATGCAATTTCTTTTGCTTTGTTTTGTTTTTTAATAAAACTCCCCTCATTGCACTAAATAGACAGTAGAAAAATAACACGGTAGAAATCTTTGCCTCTGCATTTTTTTCCCTCGTAACACGTCCTTCTCTGAAGAAAAAACCCACAATCACAAGCAACCCCTACAAAGAAGCAGATTCACTAAAGGTTACATAAAAAAAGGAAAGCCTGAACTGTTCAATCCACTCATGGATAAGACACCTGTTTTTCGCAGAGCAGAGATTTTTACTCTAGCAAAGGGATATTCTCTTTCCTCCTCAATATGCCAAGAACAATTTGTAATAGAAACAGCTACAGAAATTCATGCAACTCACTTCACATGTCACTCATTTGTGCTTCCTTTCCTTTTTTAGTCATTTCCAATCCAATATTGGCATGCAATTACGCACTGCTAGCTGACAATCAAAGGGAGTATTTGTCACAGTGCCACATCCCGCTGCTGTAATTTCAAGCCGGGTGCTTGCACAGCTCCTTGCTGAACGCAGCCTCCCCACCCACTCGCACCAGCCCCACAACAAACTCTTGCCCTGAACTCAACGTGCGTTAAGTGGCAGCCCCAACCCCTCCCATTTAAGCCCCTTCTCCCCGCTACATCTGACTTTCTGCCCATCAGCAAAACCAACAGCAGCTCCTCTTTCCACAATTACAGCCCCAGCATCATCCCAAATCTTAATAAAACATACCACCGAGTTAGAAATACTGTGACAAACCTTCTCCAGCCAGCTCGTGGGCTGCTGTTAGAAAGCAGTTTAAGACTCTGCTAAGGTTGCTCAAAAGCAACTGGCGGCGCTGAAGAGCCTGTAACCTCTGCGGGTCAGCGGAGCTGCAGGAGCCGTCAAACAGCACAACACCTTTTCAAGAGCAAGTATGAAAGCGTCAGCCTGCAGAGCAAGTTCAGAGTCGCAAAGCGCACTTCCAGATCTGCGGGCAAGACCGTCTACCAGCAGATCACTGAATGAGCTCAGCTGGAAAGAATGACTCTAGGTTTGCAGCATGGCTGCACTAGTACTCACAGATTTGGTCAAATGCGCCTTTTGTATAGATCACTTTGCTCCATGTCCAGTCAAGGGCAAACCCTACATTAGCAGCAGAACGTGGCTGCTCTCTACAAAGAGAGAACAACAAAGAAATGAATCAAGAATTCCAAACTAAAAAAATATGCAACACAAAAACACAAAAAAAGTTTCGGACTTTAAAAGTAGGCATTGAGCATTAAAAGAGGGGTTTGGAGCCTGAAAGTGAGGCTGTGGGTGGTAAAACTGAGGCTGTGAACTTTAAAACTGGGGTTTGAACCCTAAAAGTGAGGGCTTGGGACCTAAGAATGAGGGTTTGACCCTAAAAAAGACAGGTTTGGACCTGAAAAGTGAGGGCTTGGGACCTAAGAATGAGGCTTTATTCCTTAATAGAGGTGTGTGGACCTGAAAAGTGAGGGATTGGCACCTAAAATGAGGCTTTTAGCCTTAAAACAGGGGTTTGGAACCCCCAAAATGAGGGTTTGGGACTTAAAATAAGACTTTGAGCCTTAAAGGTGAGGGTTTGGGCTCTAAAACTGACGCTGTGAACCTAAAAGAGGGGTTTGGATGCTAAAAGTGAAACTTTGGAACGTATACTGAGGCTTTGAACCTAAAACACAGGTTTGGATGTGAAAGTGAGGGTTTGGCTGTTAAAAATGAGGCTTTGAGCCTTAAACAAGGGGTTTGGAGTCAAATGCACAGTTTAGAATGAAAAAATGACGGTTTGAGCATTAATAGAGTGGATTCGATGCTAAAAAGGAGGGTTTGGGGCCTTAAAAGGAGGCACTGAGCATTAAAAGTGAGGCTTTGGACCTGAAAAGTGAGGCTGTGGGGCCTAAAACTGAGGCTTTGCTGGTGAAAAGAGGGCTTTGGAGAATAAAAATGAGGTTTTGGCACCTGAAAGTGAGGGTTTGGATGCTGAAAGTGAGGGTTTGGGACTTTAAAAGTAGGCATTGAGCATTAAAAGAGGGGTTTGGACCCTGAAAGTGAGGCTTTGGGTGGTAAAACTGAGGCTGTGAGCTTTAAAAGAGGGGTTTGAACCCTAAAAGTGAGGGCTTGGGACCTAAGAATGAGGGTTTGACCCTAAAAAAGACAGGTTTTGACCTGAAAGTGAGGGTTTGGGACCTAAAAATGAGGCTTTATTCCTTAATAGAGGTGTGTGGACCTTGAAAGTGAGGGTTTGGCACCTAAAAATGAGGCTTTTAGCCTTAAAACAGGGGTTTGGAACCCCCAAAATGAGGGTTTGGGACTTAAAATAAGACTTTGAGCCTTAAAGGTGAGGGTTTGGGCTCTAAAACTGACGCTGTGAACCTAAAAGAGGGGTTTGGATGCTAAAAGTGAAACTTTGGAACGTATACTGAGGCTTTGAACCTAAAACACAGGTTTGGATGTGAAAGTGAGGGTTTGGCTGTTAAAAATGAGGCTTTGAGCCTTAAACAAGGGGTTCGGACTCAAATGCACGGTTTAGAACGGAAAAATGACGGTTTGAGCATTAAGAGAGTGTATTTGATTCTAAAAGGGAGGGTTTGGGGCCCTAAAAGGAGGCACTGAGCATTAAAAGAGGGGTTTAGGCCTTGAAAGTGAGAGTTTAGAAGCTAAAACTGAGACTTTGAACCTAAAAGACAGGTTTGGACCCTGAAAGTTCGGGTTTGGATGCTAAAAATGAGGCTTTGAGCCTTAAGCAAGGGCTTTGGACTCTAAAACGCACGGTTTGGAATGGAAAAATGATGGTTTGAGCATTAATAGAGTGGATTCGATGCTAAAAGGGAGGGTTTGGGACCTTAAAAGTAGGCATTGATCATTAAAAGACGGGTTTGGACCCTGAAAGTGAGGGTTTGGGTGGTAAAACTGAGGCTGTGAGCTTTAAAACTGGGGTTTGAACCCTAAAAGTGAGGGCTTGGGACCTAAGAATGAGGGTTTGAACCTAAAAGACAGGTTTGGACCCTAAAAGTGTGGGTTTGGGCCCTGAATTTGAGGCTTTGGGTGGTAAAAATAAGGGTTTGAATTTTAAAAGAGGGGTTTGAACCCTAAAAGTGAGGGCTTGGGACCTAAGAATGAGGGTTTGAACCTAAGAAAGACAGGTTTGGACCCTGAAAGTGAGGGTTTGGCTGTTAAAAATGAGGCCTTGATCCTTAAGGAAGGGCTTTGGACTCTAAAACGCACGGTTTGGAAAGGAAAAATGACGTTTTGAGCATTAATAGAGTGGATTTGATGATAAAAGGGAGGGTTTGGGACCTTAAAAGGAGGCACAGAGCATTAAAAGTGAGGGTTTGGACCCTGAAAGTGAGGGTTTGGGACCTAAAATGAGGCTTTGAACCTGAAGGACAGCTCTGGAACATAACAGTGAGGAATTGGGACCTCTAAATGAGGCACTGAGTGTTAAAAGAGGGGTTTGGATGCTGAAAGTGAGGTTTTGGCTGTTAAAAATGAGGCTTTGATCTTTAAAACAGGGATCTGGACCCTAAAAGTGAGGTTTACTGTCCTAACTATTAAGGCTGTGATGTTAAAATTGAGGTTTGGGTACTTTAAATTAATTCCTTTCCACACAAAGCCTCATTTTTATATGCCAAACCTTGACTCATAGGGTCCAAATCCCTCCTTCTTAGGGACAAAACCTCAATCTTAAAAGCAAAAGCCTCCCTTTTGTTGTCCAAACCCCTCTTTTAATGCTCAAAGCCTTATAGTCAGGACTGCAAACCGCGCTTTTAGGGACCAAACACCTGTTTTAAAGCTCAAAGCCTCACTTTTAACAGCCAAACCCTCACTTTTAGGACCCAAAGCCCTCTTCTAACACCCAAAGCCTCATTTTTAACACCCAAAGCCACACTCCCAGCGTCCAAACCTTTCTTTAAATGCTCAGTGCTTCACTTTTAGGTCCCAAACACTCACTTTTAGCATTCAAATCTGGTCATTTACTTCTCAATCCATCATTTTTTTTGCTCCAAACTCTGAGTTTCAGGGTTCAAACCCCTCTTTTAAGGCGAAAAGCCTCAGTTTTGGCTCCCAAACCCTGAGTTTCAGGGTTCAAACCCCTCTTTTAAGGCTAAAATCCTCAGCTTTAGGTTCCAAACCTTCACTTTCAGGGTACAAACCCCTACTTTTAAGGGACAAACCCTCATTTTTAGGTCCCAAACCCTCCCTTTAAAGCACCGAAAACCTCACTTGTAACAGCAAAGCCTTAGAGTTAGGACCGCAAACCTCACTTTCAGGGTACAAATCCTTCTTTTAACGCTCAAACCCTCATTTTTAACACCCAAAGCCACACTCCCAGCGTCCAAACCCGTCTTTTAATGCTCAGTGCCTCCTTTCAAGGTCCCAAACCCTCAATTTTAGCATCAAATACGGTCTTCTAATGCACTAACTGTCATTGTTTCGTTCCAAATCATGTGTTTTAGAGTTCAAACCACTCCTTTTCATGGCTCAAAGCCTTGTTTTTAGGTCCCAAACCCTGGATTTCAGGTTCCAGACCCCTCTTTTAATGTTCCGTACCTCCTTTTATGTCCCAAACCTTCACTTGAATCATTGAATCCTGTCTTGTAAAGCTCAAGCCTTCATTTTTTCATTCCAAACTGTGGGTTTTAGGGTCCCACCTCTCGTTTAAGGCTCAAAGCCTCAATTTTAACACCCAAACCCTCACTGTTAGGATCCAAACCCCTCTTTTAAAGCTCAGTGCTTCACTTCTAGGTCACAAACGCTCACTTGTAGCATTCAAATACAGTCCTTTAATGCTCAAACCATTTTTTCTTACTCCAAACTGTGAGTTTCAGGGTTCAAACCCCTCTTTTAAGGCTAAAAGCCTCATTTAGAAGTCCCAAAACTCCACTTTTAGGGTCTAAACCTGTCTTTTACACTCAAAGCCTCATTTTTAGGTTCCAAACCTTCACTTTGAGGGTCCAAACCTCTCATTTTAAGGCTAAAAGCCTCCGTTTTAAGTTCCAAAGCCTCCCTTTTATTGTCCAAACTCAGCTTTTAACGCTCAAAGCCTTATAGTTAAGACCGCAAACCTCACTTTTAGGGTCCGAACCCCTGTTTTAAGGCTCAAAGCCTCCTTCTTAACACCCAAATCCTCCCTTTCAGGGTCCAAACCCCTTTATTAAGGCTCAAAGCCTCATTTTTAACAGCCAAACCCTCACTTCTAGGAACCAAAGCCCTTGTTTAACAGTCAAAGCCTCATTTGTAACACCCAAAGACTCACTTTCAGCGTCCAAACCCCTTTTTTAACACTCACTGCCTCCTTTTTAGGTCCCTAACCGTGAGTTTCAGGGTTCGCGCAGGAGGAGCAGAAGGGGCCGGGGAGCAGGACGGAGGCCCCGAGAGCAGCAGGGCCAGCCGAGCGGGGGATACAGGTGGGAGAGAGGGGACAGGCGGCAGCACAGAGGGGAACCAGGCGGCCAGGACACGGCGACAGAGAAAGGAGAAGGCCAGGGAGCAGGAGAGAGGTGTAGGGAAAGGAAAACACAGCAACAGGCTGTAGGACAGACAGGGAGGAGTTAGAAAATAGAGTCAGAGAAAGAAAGAGAAAGGAAGAGCAAAAGTGATGGGAACTGGGGAGAGAGCAAGAATGGTAATTCTGGGCAACTGCCCCAGTTGTTGATCAATGCCCAGCGACTGCGTTACTGGGAACAAGAAATGTGCTGCCTGCAAAAGCCCTGCCCTGGGCCCAATCCTGCACCCTGATATAGGTGACGAGCATCGCCTTGCAGAGTGGCCAGGGCTGGGGAAAAGTAACCGAGCTGAGGGGGAAAAAAATCACCCAGCTGGTTTTTTTGTTGGTTTGCTTGTTGGTTTTGCTTCTAAAAACCCCTGAGGCTTTTCACCATTGGCAATAGCGTGCAGGAGCTGTGCTGAGTCAGCATTATTTCAAGGTCTGATTTTAAATCTTTGCCTCTCACACCCTCCACAGGCTCTTGCCAGTTGTTCTTGTTTCTTTCTCTCTCCGCTTCCTCCAAGTGCCTGCTTTGCTCTCCAGGCTGCCAAATTACCTCCCCTCCGCCAGCACCTCCCCGTACTCAGCTCTTGCAGGAGGGACTCAGTGCGTCGCTCCAGCTCGCTCGTGCCTTCGTGTTTCACTTCAGATCGAACAACTCGCCCCTTGCAGAGCCCTCTGTTCCTCATCTGTCCACGCTGTTTGGTGGGAAACAAACCCCACAGGGTGAGGCTGTGCTGTAACCAGCTCGCAACCAGCTGAGCAACACCACTATCGGCCTGAATCCCAGCCCTTTGGGCGGGCGAGCTAATAAAGCGCGGCTTAGCCATTCTAATGCACCGTGTTGGTATAAACAGAGAGTGCCATGAGCTGTGGGAAATGCACCCCAGCGTCTGCACCCACTGATGGCACTTACCCCTTGGGTGCAAAGGGGTGGCAGCTTGGGCTTCTGCCCAGGCACGCTGACACTGAGCTCTGAACCCATGCTTCACTGCAGCCTCAGGTGAGCGCGTAACGGTCCCTGGGGCTGGAGGACCGGCTCCTTACTGCAACGCTCAGCCTGGCTCACAAGTCAGCTAACAAGCCCCCGTGCTGCAGGGGACAGCTGGCGGTATTTATTGTGCGCTCCTAACCTGATCCTATTGAGAGCCTCGCGTGACCACATCTCGCATCAAACTTGCCCAGAGTATGAAAACTTGCATGGAATTTTTTCCTGCTTCATCACTTTGCTGCAGCTCAGTATTGATTCAGGTACCGCTTTGTGCCTGCTGAGGAAGCAAGTTCTGTGAGGCTGCCCTGAGGGGGCTGCATGGGCGTACCAGACCCCACAGAGGCTGCATGTAACCTTTTTTAAGACTATCGACAGGTTGCACTTCCCGAGAGAGATGAGCAGCCTCCCTCCCAGGCAGGGCTTTGGAGAGGGGACGAAGGGAGAGAGGGGCCTGGGCCATGCCAACACCCCCAGGGCCTGCGAGGCCCCCCCAGTCTCTTCCCAGGACAGCTGCTCTCGGTGGCTGAGCCCCCGGCGGGGTCTGGGCAGGTGGAGGTGCTGTGGGAGCGTGACAGTGACAGGCCTGGACACTGAGAGCGCCGCTGACCGTGCTGTATTTCAGCCGCTTGCTTGGAAAAGGGCAGCCGCTCACCCTCCCTGAGCTGCCGGCAGGGCTTTGGTTTTCATCCCTGACACCTCTGGATATTAAGGGCGTCAGCAAATAGAAAGCTCCGGGAAGGGAATGGTTATAAAGGGGAAAAGGAGAACACACACATTGGCAGTGAGAGTATCCCTGCATGAAGGGCAGTGCACGCTCCGCGCTTGAGGGGGAAGGAAAACTTTGGGGCTAAGATGTGGCTTATGGCACAGCAGTCCTCAAAGAAATGCAGCTGTGCGGCGCAGGCTTCACTACGCTACGTACACAGATATTTGTATAGTAAGAAAGCGGCTGAGACACAGTCCAGGGATGTAGCTTCTGCTGCACAGCACTACATCCGGGGCTCTGTTACGGTGGCCACCGCGGTGACAACGTGGCATCAGCAAGTCTGCGCTTAATCGGATCTGTGCTCCCCAGCCCCACGGCAGTGTGCTGCACCAGAGGTTAATAATGGGGAAACCTCAAAACCTCCCGCCCAAGGGAAAGCTGCAAACCTTGAAGTCCTTCAGGCAGGAGTGTCTCAATAGCCCCTTGATTTCCTGCTGTAAAGGGCTTCCCAGTGTTAGAAGCTTTTAGTTTTCCTCCAAATGAAAAGCAGTTCAAAACCGTAAAGGGCTGAGCTGACTTGATCCCACATGCAGACCTTCACACCTCCCAGCAACCTTTAAAACTCCCCGGGTCCAGATCGGCCGTTTCCATGCTGTGACCCATGCTGTGTCAAAAAGAAGGCTTTGAGCCTTAAAAGTCATATTTAAAGTCCCAAACCCTCATTTTTTGCGTTCCAAGCCCCTTTTTTAAGGATAAAAGCCTCATTTTTATGTCCCAAAGCTTCACTTTCAGGGACAAAACCCCTCTTTTAACTGTCAAAGCCTCAGTTTTAAGTTCCAAACCGTCCCTTTCATTGTCCAAGCCCTTCTTTTAAGACTCAAAGCCTTAATCTTAGGACCGTAAACCTTCACTTTTAGGGTTGAAACCCCTGTTTTAAAGCTTAAAGCCTCATTTTTAACAGCCAAACCCTCACTTTCAGGGTCCAAACCCCTCTTTAAAGGCTAAAGGCTCTCTAAACTCTCTCTAAACTCTCAAAGCCTCCTTTAGATGTCCCAAACCCTCACTGTTAGGGTCCAGACCTGTCTTTTATAATGTCAAAGCCTCATTTATATTTCGCAAAGCTTCAAGTTTAGGGTCTGTATCCATCCTTTAGGGCTCGAAGCATTAATTTTGGATCCCAAATCCTCACTTTTAGGATCCAAACCCCTCCTTTTTAGGGACAAACCCTCATTTTTAAGTTCCAAAGCCTCCCTTTTATTGTCCAGACCCCTATTTTAACCTCAAGCCCTATAGTTAGGACCGCAAACCTCACTTTTAGGGTCCAAACCCTGATTGAAAGCTCAAAGCCTCATTTGTAAGAGCCAAAGCCTCCCTTTCAGGATCCGAAGACCCCTTTTAGCACTCAAAGCCTCATTTTTAACACCCAAAGCCACACTTCCAACCTCCGAACCCCTCTTTTAACGCTCAGGGCCTCCTCTTTAGGTCGCAAACCCTCACTTTTAGCAGCGACCCCAGTCCTTTTATGCTCAAACCATCATCTTTCGGTCCCAAACTGTCACTTTCAGGGTCCAAACCCCTCTTTAAAGGCTAAAGGCCTCAGTTTTAAATTCCAAATCTTCAGTTTTAGGGTCCAACCCCCTACTTTTAAGGGACAAACCCTCATTTTTAGGTCCCAAGCCCTCACATTTAGCATCTAATCTGGTCTTCTAATGCTCAAACAGTCATTTTTTCGTTCCAAACTGTGAGTTTCAGAGTCCAAACCCCTGTTTTAAGGCTCAAAGCCTCCTTCTTAACACCCAAATCCTCACTTTCAGGGTTCAAATCCCTCTTTTAACTCTCAAAGCCTCAGTTTTCAGTTGGTCGCAGCAGCAGGAGCTCCAAGCCCTCACGGCGGCGGCGAGCGATCCCCGCCGTATGCCCTCGCTGAAAGCCCGACCTCCCCACGCCCTGGCTTTTGCTCGGACCCCAACAGCCTCGGCAGGACTGCTCCGCAGGTTTGCTGGGGCCGCTGTGCAGGGCGCTGTCAGCTCTGGCACTACGGGCATCTGCCCTTGGGGAATGAGCTGCGGCGTCAAGGGGGATGAAAGCGGCGCTGGGCCTTCTCCGCACGAAGCAGCTCGCATCGCTTGTCAGCGGTGACTGACGCATGTCGCTGAGGCAGCTCAGCCATGCCGGGGGTGTCTGAGGTGAGCGCGCTATCCCAAACCATAGCTACGACAGTGACCAGATCACCATCAGCACAGCCAGGTCCGCGTGACGGTTAATCAGATTTCAGGGCAGCAGCCAGTCCGGCCGGCAGCGCCAAACACGCCGAGGCCGCGGAGGCTGCGATGGCCGCCCCCAATAAAACAGAGCCCCTCGGGGTGTTCGGTGGGCGCAGCCGGGGCACTCGAAGCAGGCTGCGCCGGCGGCTTTGCCTCGGGGGGCGCCGTGGCGGCCCTGCCGGGGCAGGGGGTGCTGCCCTTGAGCCCCGCGAGCCCCCGGGCGGAGCCAAAGCTTTGCGTGCAGCTCCCGCGCCGCCCCCGCCCCGCGGAGCCCTTCAGCCCGCTCCCGCCGCCTCTGGGCAGCAAACGCGCTTCCAGGGCCCGAAAAAGGCAGGGCCCGGGCGCGTTTCGCCACGCTCGATGCCCTCCGGAGCCGCGGCGGGAGCGCGGCCGGGCGGTTCGGAGCCAGCTTCGCTCTCCCGGGGATGGGAAGGGGCGCCCGCTTCGCGCCGGGGCTCGGCGGGAGCCGCGGCCCCCCCTGAGCGGCCCCAGCCGCCCCTTCCCGCTCCCGGCGGAGCCCTTCCCCCCCCAGCCCCCCCGCGCAGCCCCGGGGCCGGGCGCGGAGCGGGGCGGGCGGCGGCGGCGGGGCGGGCGGCCGGGCCCGGCGGGGCCATCGGGGCCGCTCGGCTCCGCGCCGCGGCGGCTCCTGCTGCTGCTGCTGCTGCTGCTGCTGCTGCCGCGCGGCAAAACGTCGGGCAAAAGCGGGTCGGCTCTTGCTTTGGGTTGTATTTTCAATGCCGCGTCTCTCTGCGGCTGCTGCCGGAGCCCCTGCTGCTGTTTCAAAGCCCTTCAGCGGCAGGGAGCCCCCTCCCCGCCCCCGCCTCCGGGACCGCACGTACCCGGCAGAAAGTCCCCGCTGCTCAGGCAAGGGTTTGAAGCCTGTTTGCACAAACGGGCCGGGGGAAGGAATGGGCTCGGTGGGGGCCGGGGGTGAGGGCCTTCCTTCCGTAGCCCTTTTGGTTACAGCTGTAAATCACAGCGGGCACTGCTTGTGTTTGCAAGAAAGTCCCAGTAAAACACCAGTTTCTCGGTGTAACTCGTTTGGCTCATATTTTTTCACAGCCAAAAGCACCGATTTCTGGGGCACCACCTCAGCGAGTTGGTCGGGGCAGGTGCGGTGGGCGAGCAGGAGGGAGCGAGCAGCCCGTGCTGGCCCCGGGGGTGGGAAGCGGCAGAAACAGAGTGTCCCCAGCTCTCCCCGTTTTAGGCTGAAGTACGTATTGACGCTGTCACTTGGGGCACAGCTGAACCCCCAGGGGTGGGGAGCACCCTCGGCGCCCGCCTCAGTGGTCCCCTGGGTGTCACCTGCGGCTTCAGCCCAGAGCTTGGGGTCGATGCTGTGTTCGAGTGGCGCTAAACCCTTCCCGTGCTCTGAGACACCTCTGCATGTGAAGGCTTGGGGATGCTGTTTGCACCCTAACAAGTGGTGTACGCGGGGGTGGCGCTGAGGGAAGTGTGATAATTAATTTAGCCTTAAACGGAATTCCAATTAAAGTTTACAATTTATTGAATAGAGGCAAGCAAGCAGCGCTGGATGCACGGGGGATCCTTCCACCTAACGTGCATCCCATCATACAATACTACAGGGTTTATATTCAGTTACTTAATTAATAACAATTAGTAAAAAACACGCCTAAGTTTACACTCACTGGTCAGTGATAAGCATCCCACTTGCCGTTGGTCAGCCGTAGTTCAATTAGCCACGCTTGCCATGTAAGTTAGCTCGCATGCTCTTTACGGGTGTGGGGGGGCAAGTCTTTGTGGTCCTGAATTGGGTCGGTGGTCGCACTCTCCCCCTGCCGGAATTACCCTTCCCCCAGTTTCCATGCTTCAGCGCCTTCTGAGCCAAGAAGTCCCCTGTTATCACTACTGGCTGATTTGTGGTCTTCCCTTATCTCGGCACTCTCCTCTGTAGCAGGATGTTTCCACTGTTAGTCCTTGAAGTTCTACTGAACTGTATCCTTTTAGGAGGCTTCTTGCCAATGCAGCACTCATTGCTAATGCCCTCTTGTCTGGCCTAAGCATTATTTATTATCTTGTTAAAATTCTCAGGTGTTAGTAGTTTCTACTCCTAACTAAAATTCTTTCTTAACAATTAACAAATCGCCAATCAACATTCCAACCATTCAGACATTACCAAGTCAATTGACCGGCCCCCGGTTACACAAGCACCAACAGACCGGTCAAATGTTAGAGGGTCACACTCACCGTGCGGCCCCAGCATTGTTCCATATTGACACGAATCAGATGAACACGTTTTACAGAAGCGTCCCTCTGGTGATGCCTCGAAACTGAGCGAGGGGTTGGGATTTGCAGGGGCTCCGGCAGGAACCCTCAGGCCCAGCTCCCTCGGGGCTCTGGCAGCTCTGTGCACAGGCAAGGTGTGGCTGCCAGACCCCCGCCGTGCTCCCTGGGAGCAGGGCTGGGCCCTGAGCGGAGGGCTCCCGTTAACCCCAGCGCCCAGCGCTGCCGCCGGGGGTTGCCCTGTCGCTATGAGCTGCTGGAGGCTCCCGTGGGCGGGGGGAGCTCTGCCATGATGCCGGCAGCTCTCCCACCGCCGACCCCGTACCCGGGAAGTGTGAAGCCAGAGTTACAGGTACGTACAGAAGGACAGCGCTCCTCCGCCAGCTGGGCCGTGTGGGGCTGGTGACGCTGGGGGTGCAGCCGGGGAGCTGCAGGGGGCTGAGCGGGGGACTGTCCGGAGGGGCTGCAGGGCCTCCTTCTGGGGCCTGGCCACAGGCCTGACCTCAGAAGTCTCCTCTGCAGTCTCCGGAGAGCCCTCCTCGGAAGTGTCTGAGGGCAGCCAGGTGGGGAGGGCTGCCGACACCCCGCCCTGGTTCCCCTTGGGGTCTTGCGGGGGGGGGTCGGCGTCCCCCAGCACCCCCGATGCCACGTGGTGTTTGCAGCAGCCGCCCTCCGCCTCGTACTCAGGAGGTCAGGGTCTTCGCTGAAGGAGGCGGTGGGACATCGGCAAGGATCTTTTCACCTTTCTCGTGCAGACGGAACAGCCCATAAGTAGAATACAGGCGGTCCTTTGGCCTCCTTGCAAAATGCACCACAGCGACAACAGGGAGCTTTACATCAACAGCAACGTCTCACACCACAGGAACACAGAGGAGTGAGCATCGCAAGGTATCCTTTTCTTTACACATTGTTTTTTCCCCGCAGAGGTGGGCAAAAATAACCCAACCCCTGAGCCCCAAGGTTTCCTCCTCTCCCATACCAAGCAGTTGCTCTGTGGCTTTGTGCCTTAAAAGAGGGGTTTGTACCGTGAAAGTGAAGGTTTGGAACTGAAAACTGAGGCTTTGAGTGTTAAAAGAGGGATTTGTACCCTGAAAGGGAGGGTTTGGCTGTTACAAATGAGACTTTGAGCGTTAAAAGAGGGGTTTGGACCCTAAAAGTGAGGTTTGCAGTCCTAACTATAAGGCTTTGCTGTTAAAAGAAGAGTTTGTGTGCTTTAAAGTGAGTCCTTGGGACCTGGAAATGAGGCTTTGAGCGTTAAAAGAGGGGTTTGGACAACGAAAGGGAGGGTTTGGAATTTAAAAATGAGATTTAGTCCATGAAAAGGAGGGGTTTGGACCCTAACAGTGAGGCTTTGGGACCTCTGAATGAGGCTTTGTGCCTTAAAAGTGGGGTTTGCACCTTGAAAGTGAAGGTTTGGACCTAAAAACTGAGCCTTTGAGCGTTAAAAGAAGGATTTGTACCCTGAAAGTGAGGTTTGCAGTCCTAACTCTAAGGCTTTGCTGTTACAAGTGAGGTTTTCAGTGCTTTAAAGGGAGGGTTTGGGGCCTAAAAATGAGGGTTTGTCCCTTAAAAGTAGGGGTTTGTACCCTGAAAGTGAAGGTTTGGAACCTGAAGCTGAGGCTTTTAGCCTTAAAAGAGGGGTTTGAACCCTGAAACTCACGGTTTGGGGCAAAATATGTGAGCATTTGGGACCTAAAAAGGAGGCAATGAGTGTTAAAAAAGGGGTTTGGATGCTGAAAGTGAGTCTTTGGGTGTTACAAATGAGGCTTTGACTGTTAAATGAGGGTTTTGGCTCCTAGCAGTGAGGGTTTGGCTCTTAAAAATGAGGCTTTGAGCCTTAATAAAGGCGTTTAGACTCTAAAACGCACAGTATGGAACAAAAAAATGACAGTTTGAGCATTAGAAGACCGGATTCGATGCTAAAAGTGAGGGTTTGGGACCTAAAAATTGGGGTTTGTCCCTTAAAACGAGGGGTTTAGACCCTAAAAGTGAAGTGTTGGGACTTCTAAATGAGGCTTTTCGCCTTAAAAGAGGGGTTTGAACCCTGAAACTCAGAGTTTGGAGCAAAAAAATGATGGATTGAGAAGTAAATGACCGGATTTGAATGCTAAAAGTGAGTGTTTGGGACCTAAAAGTGAAGCACTGAGCATTTAAAGAAAGGTCTGGACGCTGGGAGTGTGGCTTTGGGTGTTAAAAATGAGGCTTTGAGTGTTAGAAGAGGGCTTTGGGTCCTAAAAGTGAGGCTTTGAGCTTTAAAACAGGTGTTTGGTCCCTAAAAGCGTGGTTTGCAGTCCTGACTATAAGGCTTTGAGCATTAAAAGAGGGGTTTGGACAACAAAAGGGAGGCTTTTGCTTTTAAGATTGAGGTTTTGTCCCTAAGAAGGAGGGATTTGGACCCTATGAGTCAAGGTTTGGCATATAAAAATGAGGCTTTGTGTGGAAAGGAATTAATTTAAAGTCCCCAAACCTCAATTTTAACATCAAAGCCTTAATAGTTAGGACAGTAAACCTCACTTTTAGGGTCCAAATCCCTCTTTTAAGGCTCAAAGCCTCATTTTTAACAGCCAAAACCTCACTTTCGGCATCCAAACCCTTCTTTTAACATTCAGTGCCTCATTTAGAGGTCCCAATCCCTCACTGTTACATTCCAGAGCTGTCCTTCAGGTTCAAAGGCTCATTTTAGGTCCCAAACCCTCACTTTTAATGCTCTGTGCCTCCTTTTAAGGTCCCAAACCCTCCCTTTTACCATCAAATCCACTCTATTAATGCTCAAACCGTCATTTTTCCGTTCCAAACCGTGCGTTTTAGAGTCCAAATCCCTTCCGTAAGGATCAAAGCCTCATTTTTAACTTCCAAACCCTCACTTTCAGGGTCCAAACCTGTCTTTCTTAGGTTCAAACCCTCATTCTTAGGTCCCAAGCCCTCTCTTTTAGGGTTCAAACCCCAGCTTTAAAGCTCACAGCCTCAGTTTTACCACCCAAAGCCTCACTTTCAGGCTCCAAACCCCTCTTTTAATGCTCAGTGCCTCCTTTTAAAGTCCCAAACCCTCACATTTAACATCCAAACCCTCACTTTCAGGTGCCAAAACCTCATTTTTATTCTCCAAAGCCCTCATTTCACCAGCAAAGCCTCAGTTTTAGGTCCCACAGCCTCACTTTCAGGGTCCAAAGCTGTCTTTTAGGTTCAAAGCCTCATTTTTAGGTCCCAAACCCTCACTTTTCAGGTCCAAACCTGTCTTTTTTAGGTTCAAACCCTCATTCTTAGGTCCCAAGCCCTCACTTTTAGCATTGAATCCACTCTATTAATGCTCAAACCGTCATTTTTTCATTCTAAACTGTGCATTTGAGTCCAAACCCCTTGTTTAAGGCTCAAAGCCTCATTTTTAACAGCCAAACCCTCACTTTCACATCCAAACCTGTGTTTTAGGTTCAAAGCCTCAGTATACGTTCCAAAGTTTCACTTTTAGCATCCAAACCCCTCTTTTAGGTTCACAGCCTCAGTTTTAGATCCCAAACCCTCACCTTTAAGGCTCAAAGTCTTATTTTAAGTCCCAAACCCTCATTTTGGGGGTTCCAAACCCCTCTTTTAAGGCTCAAAGCCTCATTTTTAGGTGCCAAACCCTCACTTTCAAGGTCCACACACCTCTTTTAAGGAATAAAGCCTCATTTTTAGGTCCCAAACCCCCACTTTTCAGGTCCAAAGCTGTCTTTTTCAGGGTCAAACCCTCATTCTTAGGTCCCAAGCCCTCACTTTTAGGGTTCAAACCCCAGCTTTAAAGCTCACAGCCTCAGTTTTACCACCCAAAGCCTCACTTTCAGGCTCCAAACCCTTCTTTTAATGCTCAGTGCCTCCTTTTAAAGTCCCAAACCCTCACTTTTAGCATCCAAACCCTCACTTTCAGGTGCCAAAACCTCATTTTTATTCTCCAAAGCCCTCTTTTCACCAGCAAAGCCTCAGTTTTAGGTCCCACAGCCTCACTTTCAGGGTCCAAACCCCTCTTTTAATGCTCAGTGCCTCCTTTTAAAGTCCCAAAATCTCCCTTTTAGCATCGAATCCACTCTATTAATGCTCAAACCGTCATTTTTCCGTTCCAAACCGTGCGTTTTAGAGTCCAAACCCGTTGCTTTAAGGCTCAAAGCCTCATTTTTAGGTGCCAAACCCTCACTTTCAGGGTGCAAAGCTGTCTTTTAGGTTCACAGCCTCAGTTTTAGCTGCCAAACTCTCACTTTCAGGGTCCCAAACCCCCCTATTAAGGAATAAAGCCTCATTTTTAGGTCCCAAACCCCCACTTTTCAGGTCCAAAGCTGTCTTTTTCAGGGTCAAACCCTCATTCTTAGGTCCCAAGCCCTCACTTTTAGGGTTCAAACCCCAGCTTTAAAGCTCACAGCCTCAGTTTTACCACCCAAAGCCTCACTTTCAGGCTCCAAACCCCTCTTTTAATGCTCAATGCCTACTTTTAAAGTCCCAAACCGTCACTTTTGGCATCCAAACCCTCACTTTCAGGTGCCAAAACCTCATTTTTATTCTCCAAAGCCCTCTTTTCACCAGCAAAGCCTCAGTTTTAGGTCCCACAGCCTCACTTTCAGGTGCCAAAAGCTCACTTTTAATATTCAGTGCCTTCTTTTAAGGCCCCAAACCCTCCCTTTTAGCATCGAATCCACTCTATTAATGCTCAAACCGTCATTTTTTCATTCTAAACTGTGCATTTGAGTCCAAAGCCCTTGTTTAAGGCTCAAAGCCGCATTTTTGGGGTTCCAAACCCCTATTTTAAGGCTAAAAGCCTCATTTTTAGGTGCCAAACCTTCACTTTCATGTACTAAAACCTCATTTTCATGTCCAAAGCCCTATTTTCTCATGCAAAGCCTGATTTTTAGATTCGAAACCCTCATTTTTAGGGTCCAAATCTGTCTTTTAGTTTCAAACCCTCACTTTCAGGGTCCAAAGCCTCAATTTTAATGCTCAGTGCCTCCTTTTTAGGTCCCAAACCCTCCCTTTTAGCATCGAATCCACTCTACTAATGCTCAAACCCTCATTTTTTCATTCTAAACTGTGCATTTGAGTCCAAAGCCCTTGTTTAAGGCTCAAAGCCTCACTTTTAACAGCCAAGAGGGGTCCAGACATCTGTTTTAATGCTCAGTGTCTCCTTTAAAGTCCAAACCCTCACTTTTAGGTGTCAAAACCTCATTTTTAGTGTCCAAACCCTTCTTTTCACCCGCAAAGCCTCATTTTTATATCCCAAACCTTTAGTATTGGCATCGAATGTGGTCTTTGAATGCGCAAACCATCATTTTCTTTTCCAAACTGTGAGTTTTAGAGCCCAGACCCTTCTTTTAACGCATTAAGCCTCATTTAGAGGTCCCAAACCCTCACTGTTAGGGTCCAAACCTGTCTTGTCTTTTTACTATAAAATCTCATTTGTATGTCGCAAAGCTCATGTTTGGGGTCTAAATCCAACTTTTAAGGCTTTTAAGCGCCTGGGAGAGCTAGAGAACAATGCGCGTGTTATGTCTGCTTTTATCTCAGAATGACCCTTCTCTCTCCTGTGATTTTTTTCCGCAGCGTCTGGCATCCTGTGTTGGAAAGAACAGGTTGGATCTGACGGGCGGAGCCTTTCCCTTGAGAGGGCAGGGCAGCAAGGCCAAGTTAGTCAGCTGTCGGGCTGTAGAAACCTTTCCCACCCACGCAGCCAGAGAAGGCAGCGTTGGTGAAGGTTTGTTCCTGATGTCCCTGTTTGGTGACTCTAAACGAAATGGTTTTGGAGTCCAAGCAATGAATGCTGTTCCGTACCCACAGCCTGAAAGTCTTCCATATCTGTGTAGGCTAACTTGTGGGGATTTGTTTGGTTTTTTTTTTGCTAAACCTCTTGATCAACTCTTACTGTATGAAAAACTTGATTAGCTAATAATTGTGTGCTTGATTTGGCTTAGGACAGGTACAATCTGAACTCAAAAAGGGGCCAGTATGACTGAAACCTATCACAGAGATGTTTGCTATGGTGTAAACGTTTAAAATGATTCTTACTGAAGTGTTGTGTTTCCTGAGTGATGTAACAGAATGAAGCCAAAATAGAAAGTGGTGTTTTAAAAATATCAGAGAGATTGTATTTTCTTCCACTAAGAAACAATGTCTTGTCTTTTCCAGTCATATCTCCTGACACCAGTGTCTCAGTCTTCAGCTGGCAAGTGAATACACATGGCCAGGGAAAACCATCTACTTATTTGGGTGTATTTGACTTTGACTGCTGGTATCAGGCTCAAATGCCAGGCTCACTAAGGTTGGTTTTGATGGAGTTGTTTTCAGTACCCCTCCCCATAATTCATTGGAAAGTCGGCGTTTAGCTTCTGCACTTGTTTTCTTTCAGGCCAGAAGAATCCCTTCAGGGATGCCCCTATTTTGCACTGTGGTCACTGGACGCTGTGACAAGCACGACTGCTCCAAACCTCCTTCTGGATGTTGTGGTGCAGGAGCGCAGCCTAAGCTGGAGAGTTCCTCCTTCTTACCCACTACCTGAGCTGTGTTTTCATCCAAGCACCTATAATTTTGGTAGGTATTACACGGCTTTGAGTAGTGATAAGCTTAAACCGAGCTCAAATGCCATTTATTGGTTCTCCTGTTCACTGTTTGTCACGCAAAAACCCAACCAAACCGAAAAACCCCAACCCCCCACCCACCCACCTCTGATCTCATTGTACTGACCAAGTGCGTGCTGTTGTGACACCCGTCTGACAGGCGGCTGGGTCTGGGGGTTGGGTGCTTCTGTAACGCAGCCCGTGACGTGGTGCTGGTGATCAGATGAAATGACTCTGGGCTGAAGCTCAAAGCGCAGCACCTCGATAGCCCCGGAGGTAAAATTTCTACACTCGGTCATCACTTTTCTAAAAGAGGTTGTAAGTGCTCTGAGGAGGAGAACGGGTACTCAGTTGTACCTTTCCAGAGGCTGCTATGACAGAAATGTAAACTGGTGCTTCCATCACGGTGAGAGTATGGAATGTTGTCCAGCGTTCGTTGTCTCTGCAGATGGCAGGTGCTTGCTGAGCTCTGGAGTTGTTCATATGACATGCAGCGGCTTCCAGAAGGAGGTGAGCTTTTACTGTGTCTTTATTGAGAATGTCAAGAGATGGACCTTTCCTAAGCTTTCCATGGCGCCGCTTTTAGCGTCAGAGGCCATTTCATGCTCCTCCTGCCCATCCACACGCGTAACTGCAATTGTACCCTGCCAGTTTTATGCAAATGGTGATGTCTGAGGTCCCCTCTTGGGCGTGTAAACCCACCGTTGCCTCCCGTTGAAGCACGATCAGGGCCTGAATGTCTAGAAAGGAAGGCAGCGCTGCTCTAGGAGCAGGACGAGAAAGTCGGGGAAAGCTGTTCCTTCTCTCTCATCAATGAGTGCAACTGCCTGCGTGGTCCTGAGTTTGGGTTTTGATCCCTGATGAGCTGGGAAAAGGAGGGCAGACTGGAGAAAAGGAAGCATCGTTCCCTCAGAACAACCTTCCCCCCGTCAGTTCCTCAAAGCATGAGGTTCCGTGCAGGAGGTTAGAATTAGCCTTTGGTAAGTTGTCATGTCAGAGGGAAAGTTTCCTGTGCTCCTCCCAGCAACAAGCAGCCCAGCCTGTGATGCCCGAGTGAGGGCACAGTTAGAAACAAGCATTTACTGTTGGTGGTTGGGATGTTGAAAGCAGGTGGGATTCTCCTTTTCTTTTGTCTGCTACGTTTAGGAGGAGCAGTTAGAGGCGGTCTTGTCAGCTGCTGCCCAGACAGGTTCTGTAGGGCTTCTGAGCGGCTGCATTAAGCTTTGGACATCTAAAGGTAACACTTCTTATGTGGTTTTTGTGTTGCATATTTTTTTAGTTTGGAATTCTTGATTCATTTCTTTGTTGTTCTCTCTTTTTAGAGAGCAGCCAAGTTCTGCTGCTAATGTAGAGTTTGCCCTTGACTGGACACGGAGCAGAGTGATCTATACAAAAGGCGCATTTGACCAAATCTGTGAGTACTAGTGCAGCCATGCTGCAAACCTAGAGTCATTCTTTCCAGCTGAGCTCATTCAGTGATCTGCTGGTAGATGGTCTTGCCCGCAGATCTGGAAGTGCGCTTTGCGACTCTGAACTTGCTCTGCAGGCTGACGCTTTCATACTTGCTCTTGAAAAGGTGTTGTGCTGTTTGACGGCTCCTGCAGCTCCGCTGACCCGCAGAGGTTACAGGCTCTTCAGCGCCGCCAGTTGCTTTTGAGCAACCTTAGCAGAGTCTTAAACTGCTTTCTAACAGCAGCCCACGAGCTGGCTGGAGAAGGTTTGTCACAGTATTTCTAACTCGGTGGTATGTTTTATTAAGATTTGGGATGATGCTGGGGCTGTAATTGTGGAAAGAGGAGCTGCTGTTGGTTTTGCTGATGGGCAGCAAGTCAGATGTAGCGGGGAGAAGGGGCTTAAATGGGAGGGGTTGGGGCTGCCACTTAACGCGCGTTGAGTTCAGGGCAAGAGTTTGTTGTGGGGCTGGTGCGAGTGGGTGGGGAGGCTGTGTTCAGCAAGGAGCTGTGCACGCACCCGGCTTGAAATTACAGCAGCGGGATGTGGCACTGTGACAAATACTCCCTTTGATTGTCAGCTAGCAGTGCGTAATTGCATGCAAATATTGGATTGGACATTACTAAAAAAGGAAAGGAAGCACGAATGAGTGACATGTGAAGTGAGTTGCATGAATTTCTGTAGCTGTTTCTATTACCAATTGTTCCTGGCATATTGAGGAGGAAAGAGAATATCCCTTTGCTAGAGTAAAAATCTCTGCTCTGTGAAAAACAGATGTCTTATCCATGAGTGGATTTAACAGTTCAGGCTTTCCTTTTTTTATGTAACTGTTAGTGAATCTGCTTCTTTGTAGGGGTTGCTTGTGATTGTGGGTTTTTTCTTCAGATAAGGATGTGTTACGGAGTGAAAAAAATGCAGAGGCAAAGATTTCTACCGTGTTATTTTTCTACTGTCTATTTAGTGCAATGAGGGGAGTTTTATTAAAAAACAAAACAAAGCAAAAGAAATTGCATACCAACAGTCCTCTTAAGCTTTTGTTACCTGTTTTGCAGACTTGACAAAGAAGCTGGCAGAAACCAGCCTCACAGCTTTGTATGCTCGAGTGGTCCTCTGGTTCTGTTGGTCCCGTCTCCTGCCCGAGGGCTCAGGTAAGCATAAACTGTCCTGCACTTGTAGCAGTAAGTGGCTCCTATGAACACCTGCTTAGCCGTGGTTCTGTCAGTGCTTCATCAATACCAAGCCGTGCCGGTTCAGTGACAGCAGATGCTGAAGTTCTGCTGCTGAAATGGAGGTTTGACGTTTTTTTCCAACTACGTCGTGTAGAATGATGCCAACAGTTTCTTTCCGGGGTGTTTCTCAGAAACAGCACTAAGCCTCTGAGTGAAGGAGTTGCTCGTGCCCACAGCTTGAAATACTTGGGATTTTAAACAAGTAACTCCTAAAGCACCAACACGGGAATGCTTGATTTTACAGTAAAGGCACAGCCTGCATGTTTTGAACTTGTTACTGATTGTTTGAGGAAAAAATACACCTTGGAAATAGTTCATCATTTGGATGGGTTATAAATTCTATTGTCAGCCTTAATTGCCTTACGCATGCTCACGTGACATGTTTAAACACCCATTCCCTTTGAGAATTGGGGTTTTTTCTTTATAGTGAACCTCAGCTGACACTACATGTTCTGGATGCGACCTCAGCTGTAAACTTGAAATGGCGCTTGGGACAAGAAGGAGTTGACTCCTGTGTCTTCGGTCTCTTTTAGCAAAGGCAGAAGGAGGATTGGCTGCTTTCAAAGTTGGAGGCTGGCCTGTGATTTTGGTGCTCGCTTGTGTGTTCTGTCTTTTTTAGTCAAAAACTGTAGGTTGAAAATGTGATATGACTTCTTTAACTTACTACTTATTTATTGCCTGTAGGAGGTGATATGCGTTTCTCTAGACCTTTCTACAATTATCCTCTGATTCAGAGCTACTACACGGGTCATCGACAGAAACTGGAGCGTTTATCAAGGTAAGACGTGCAGGAAAGCTCTAGAACAGTTCCGCTGCAAATTCAGAAGCGGCAGCGAGTGGCTTTTCCATCAACAGCTGCATTTGCTACGCTTCATGCATTTGCCAGCAACAGCCCTGACTTCAGTGATGCGCGTGTTCTGCAGAACACAGAGGTTACTTTCCTGGGTTAAAACGTTGATATATACCTCTGCTTAGTGCCCTTTGTTGGTATCATCGTTTCTTTGAAGCGCACGTAATTCACTGGCTATTCTGTGTGATTTGTGACTACTGGAAAAGGGCATGTGATGAGGACAGGATCCGTCACGGCCAGGTCAGCAAGGCACGGCCTTTGCAGAGCAATTGTTCTGGACACAGAAGAAAGCATGTTTTAAAAACCAAAAATAATCTCTCTCCTTGACGAGTAGTAGATGGCGATAAGGGGATTGGCCCAAATCTCCTACTCCCAAGCACCGCGGTGTCCTTGAAGGAGATGGGCAGAGGTCCACGCAGCTGGCACAGCCAGCGCTCTCCTGGCGACTGGATAAAAGTGCCTTCCTCACGGGAACTCCCTTTCCTGGACTGGCTCCCTGGCATACAGGTGATGTGCCTTGGGTTAGGTGAGAGCAGATTTTAATTTGGCACCTGTACTGTAACTAAAGCAAGTCCTAAAGAAGCTCAGGCTGTGGCACCGTGAACAAGGTGCTGCAGGAGGAGTCCAGGTGGAAGCTGCTCTATGTCAGGCGTTGGCTTTCAAGCTCCTCTTCCTGAGGTTCCTTCTGAGGTAACTCTCGTACAGGCTCACGGGCTCCTTAGAAGCACCACCTCCAGCGTGCTGCTTCTGCTCGTCCTCCTCGGGAAATGAAAGGCTGGCGTCGCAGCCCGCAGGAGCCTGCGATGGGCTTCTGAGGAATGCAGTGTTTAACAGGCCAGCCCTCCGTCACTGTGATGGCATGTGCAGAGGCACAAACGTGCTGCTTCAGGTGGTACCAGAATTCAGCTGTGGGCTCAGCTTTGTGACCGTGACTGTTTTTCAGTAACAGAAGCGAGGTGCTGAGAACAAAGCCGGACATTTCCGTGCTGTGGTCTCACCGCTGTGTGTGGGAACAGTCCCGCTGGAGGCGTGAGATTTGGGGTAGCTTTGCTCACGCTGCCTTTGTATTACAAGTAATGCGGCACAAAAGAAAACCTGAAAACTAAAAGGTCACTGCAACTTTCCCCTTAATAGGGGAGCTTCTAGGATTCCTACTTGGAACTCCTTTAATAGCTCACTATGATCTAATGAACACCTTTCACCTGACTGAGAAATTTCTTTCCAGTCTATTTCAAGTGACGATCATGCCTGTGTATGTTTGTTCCTTTCTTGGGCTCGTGGGAGCTTTTGCTGGTTTTGTTTTGGCTGGAGGAAATCTGTGACACCGCGAGGCTGGAATTAGTGTTTTCCTCTGTGCAAATCCTCGCTACGTTTTGTTCCAGAGGCAAATGGGACTCTGACTGCCTGACGGTCGATGGGATGGTTTCCCAGTTGGGAGACCAAGTTGAGGAGATGTGGCAGAGAGAGGAAGGAGGAACTGGGAAATACCCACCTCCTAGTTTACGGGTGAGTGTTGTGTTCCCTGAAAACAACCACCACCACCACAAACCCCAGCCCCAGCCCAGCCCTCCCCCAAAGCCAATGATTTCTCAAAGAGAGGAGTTTTTAAAACCTTTTCCCTTTTCATTCCAGGCACTGCTGGAGCTCTATTTGCTAGAAGGCATTGAAGAAAGCCACAAACATGCAATCGTATCCCTTGGAGTTATTTCTGTCACACCTCCAGTATACGCGCATCAGGGGTCTGAAATGTCTGTCACCTACGCGTTCGATGCATTTTCTAATTTATGCTTCAAACACAGTGCAAGGGAAAACATGTAGTTTAGAATGAAGGCACAGAAGGAAGCTTTGATTATTTGTTTGTACTGTGGATTGTTTAGGAATTTTTAAAATGTTTTGTTGCAAAGCCTTTTCTGATGCGAGAAAGCAGGTTTACTAAGCAACGTTAAAGGTAGAAAGCTCCCTTAGGTTTTCTCAAAATTTAGACAGTTTTTCATTCTTGAAGCACCCATAGCTGTAGCAAACGGCTGCTTCCTCGAGCAATGCACTAGAATGTGCTGCTTCAGAGCAAAAGGATTTCTGACAGCGGTTTACCAGGACCTGATTTTGCTGAAATCATCCATTTTCCAGCACAGCTAAGAGGGCTTGCTTTTGTGCTGTTACAAGAGGAGGCACACAGAATAATAAAGAGAGAGAGAAGAGAAAAGCCACTGGGCAGAAACTGAATTTTTAAGCTGCCGAAATACACTGTGTTGCTTTGGTTGTTTGTTGCCTGACCCGAGAGGGGAGCCTAGAGAGCAGGGGCTTTAAAAGCTGTTGCACCCCGGAGCTCTCTGATGAGAATACACCCCCCAAAACAGCTGTCAGAAAGAGAAAACGACACTGCCGATGAGTGATCCAGGTACTGGTTTAAATCCAGTTTTAATCATTGAGAGCTAAGCTGTGCTGTAAGGACACCCTAATTTCAGTTGTTTCATATACGCTGGAAAGGAGGGAAAAACCAGCTGTAGAACTTGTTTGCTTTAATAATCAAGCATTGGCCGTTCACGTGTTTTGAATGTCCAGCCGGTGGCTCCAGTGACTAAAGAGGGAGCCTGAGTTTCCAACGGAACTGTTTAAATATCGAAAGGCAACCTTTCTGAATGCCTTGGAGAAATCAGAGAGTCTGTCTTTCTGGTTATTTATTCAGAATGCAATTTTGTTGTTAGGGCCTGGCTACCTTCAGGTTGCAACAGCGTAAAACGGCAGGACTAATACATGAGTATTTTCTGCGTCCTACCACTATGATATTTTTATTTCCTTTTATTATTTATTCCTATTATATTAATCATAGGAATAATATTATTTCATGTGATTATTTCATGGGATAAATTGTTGGTCTTGCAAATTTATTAGCCTTAATTAGATACTTGATATCAGCCAATTTACTTGCTGCTAGACATCATGCATTCCTTTCGGAACAAAACAGAAGCTTCCGTCAACTCCTTCCCAGCTGCCTTTGCCATCCCTTGGAGTTTCGTGAAGCTTATTCAAGGATTTTGGCTTCTAGACCACAAGGACTATGAAGTAAGCATGTGACAGTTTAGTTAGGCATACGTTGTGGTACAAGGCTATGATCTAGCAAATGACTTTAAAAACCTGGTGCTTAGCTAATAACAGGTGATAAACCATGGGAAGCTTTTTTTGTACTTCTGCTCCAGCAGCACCTTCAGCAAGACGTGATGATCTGCAGTTTGGTTTCCGTTACGTTGGCAGGAAATGGATTAAGGCAGTGACGAAGCCGCCTTTAATAATGCTTGACACGTGACTCGCCAAAGCCATCTGTTTGGGTTGTTTCCAGCAGAGCAGGCGCGCACTTTCTCAGAAGCAGTGGTTTGGGTACTTTAAATATTCAAAATACCATCCCGGCAGCGTGATTTGAGGTGGAAGACTGCAAAAATGACTTTTCCATCTAATTCATGTTCCTGCTGATGCTGAATGGTGTTCTTTGCCTGTCACGATGTCAGTATAACCTGTTTGCCTGGGAGAATAACCTGTAGTTATAAAAGGTGATGTTTGCATACGGAGATTTGGTGGTCCTAGAAAAGTGAGAATCGCTCCTTTTAAAAGACTCCCTTTGCTCCGTACGGCTCACTGAATATTTTTTGCTGCAAATCCTTCAGAATTTACATTTGCCTGTCCTGTATCAAGTCTTTCATTAGTCATCGCCTCAGTTTCTGTAACAGACCTTCACCCTCACTGAAGACACTTTTGAATAGCTTTGTTGCGTGCGTGTGTGTATATATCTCAGTAAAGCTGATCTCTGGCTCCTGCAGAGCTCCCTGGCCCTGCTCTTTCATCCGGCTGCAATCAAACCTGTGTCGTGGCAACACGTGAGAGTTCCTCAGTCCCTCGTGTGCCAAGGAGAGCATGGGTGAGCCCTCAGATACACACAGACGATGAAGCCGTCGTTCTCAAGCAGTCGTGAAGTGCGGCTCTTCCTCACTGTGCTGTTGTCCAACAGGTAAAGAAATATATGCCACCATTTTGGCATTGAAATCCTGTGA
Organism: Phalacrocorax aristotelis; assembly: GCF_949628215.1. Taxonomy (NCBI): domain Eukaryota; kingdom Metazoa; phylum Chordata; class Aves; order Suliformes; family Phalacrocoracidae; genus Phalacrocorax; species Phalacrocorax aristotelis. The sequence continues at coordinate 104,179 of NW_027441230.1, read as the reverse complement.
AAGGTGGAGAACAAACAACAGAAATCACAAACCCCTAAATTTCCTTTAAACTTTGAGCACAATAGTTGAGGGGCATCTTTTTTGTTATCCTATTAATATTCCTTTACATCTCGAAAAATTAATTACAGGTGCACGGCGGAGGCTTGGGCTCTGCTGCAGCAACACACCACTAAGGTAAACATGGACGAACTACTAAAACACATGTATGACATGTGTCGGGAGATGGGGCTGGTGGAAGACTTCCTGAAGCTGCCTTTCACAGGCTCCGAACAAGTAAGTGCGGACAAGAAGAAAACCTTCATCCCTCTTTGCAAAGAGAAGAGGCAGTATCGTCATCTATTGTTTTAAATGTGATATTTCTCATAGAAGTGTGTGGAGAAATTTTTACGGAACCGTGGCATTCTTTCAGTCCACCGTCTGCAGCGTGCCCACTACGTCCCAGCAGCACAGCTGACCCAGGCGATGAACGTTCATCTCACGGTAAGCGTAAAAGTTCTGCCGAGTGGGCCGGTTTCTCTCAGGGGTTACGAACCGGTTTAACAGCGCTCGGTGAGAATCCTGCTTTCCTTATCACACCCTTCTTTGAAATACCAGGAACGAGCCTCTACACCTTACGTTACAGCTGAACCCAAAAGTGGAACAAAATGTTTCGCTGCTCCAACGCTGCCCTGTGAAGTTGTAAATTCAATGTTCCAGGCTGTTGTTGGCTCCACTTCTGATAGTTTGTTTGCATCTGAGGAATAAATAGATCTCTTCCCTGTCAGCCGCTCTCACCACTCAGTTATTCAGAGATGTAGGTTATGGAGGGCTGGGATTATTGGAAGTTGTTTGGGTCACTGTGGAATGAAGAGAGTGTTGTGTGTATCTCTTGTACCTTGCACGCAACTCTCTTTCTCTCGCTGAGAGCGGTCAGGATGCCAATCCACAGGCAAAATTTGCACCGTGGGGTGTTCTTTTTTTGTGTTATTTCCTCAAATTATAGCGTGAGCTCTGCAGTTCCACAGCTTTCGTTTTACCACTTTTAGGACAGAAATTCCTACCTAACTTCGGTATCTCAAAATAGGCAGGTCAAAGCCTGTGTCATGGGAACTTCTGTGGTGGTTCTGTGATCCATGTGCTGTTTTGGGGAACCATAGTTCTCCAGGGAAGCAAACGTACCCAGGTGGCTTTGGAAGGCTTAGGTCCTGCGTTTGAAAGCTTCCATCCAGGGGGAAGGGGTGTGTAGGTAGCTTTCTCTTCCTCATTTTAATCGTCACTTCCTTTTGTCCAACGTAACCCGCCGTTGCCCTGGAGATTCAGTCACCTGGGGCAGTGGCGTTTCAGGAAAAACAAGGGCAAGGCTGCTGTTTTGTCAGCCACGTGAAACTTGTGGGTGCTGACGAGCGTGTCAGAATCAGGTTCTGCAGAGTGCGTGAATGGTTTTAAATTATAGCTGTAGGTTCTGTTGTTATTCCAGTCTTCCTTCGGCTTGGCTAAAAATACCGGGTGAAGCTGGTGTGCGCTGATGGTCAGAACTGGCTGCCGTTCTGTGCCATGGGTGTATTTTACTGCACCTGTAGAGGAAACATATTCACTAATTTGAAATAGCACCGAGAGTTCCGTGCAATGAACTCCTTGTCATTAGTTACCTTCTTGCTTTACACTTTTTGTTCATCAGAATGATCGTGCTCCTCGCTGGAGACAGAGAGCAGTTGCCAGAAATTCTCTCTCAGGCCAACACGGCAAGACCCTTCCTAGAGGTCCGAGGCAGCTGGCTGCAGGGAGAGCCAAGCCTTCCCATCTGCCTTCATCCGGACCAAGAGGAGGTAATTTTTCAGGGGGGAACATAACGCACAACTAACCATCGCTTTGATTGCACAAGGCTGATCGTTTTTCCCTCGTGCTTTACAGCCGCAAGACCAAAGCCGTTCTCAACGGTAACAAAACCAGCTAATGCAGGATATGTGGATCCAAGAGCACCTTTCAGCAGTCGTGTATTGGCCAAAGGTAGGGAGTTATGGGTAGGAAACGAGCAGAAGCCCAGTTGAGAGAGAGTTTTTTCTGTTATGATAATGTTTGTTATGCAAAATAGATATATTTACACTATGGTAAATGTGTTTAGAGAATTTAAGAGAGCTGAAACGAAAACAATGATGAGCATCAAGCTGTTGGTGTACACATCTTGCTAGACTTGATTGTGTGATCAAATAGTGATCTCTTCCCACTTGCTGACACCTTTCTGCTTTGTTTCTGCCTCTTTCACTTAAAAATAGGCAGAACGATAAAGAGCAGGAAAGAGGCCAGTAGCTGTCAGATGAGTTTCCTACAGGTGGTAGGGCCAAATCAACCTCAGTTCTGGTATATTTGGACTTGAGGGCAATGAAGGTCAGTTACTGTCCTTCTCTGCTGTCCTTTTGTCATGAGAAAAGACCAAGACCTTGGACAGATCGTACTACAAGGACATGCCCAGCATGCAAATAAGGCCGCAGATAACTAAGTAGTTTAATCCCCCATCAGAACCCCTTCTCATGGAAGATGACTCTCAGGGTTGTCAGCGCACTCCATTTATTTGCTGCAATTCATCCCTTCCCATGTAACCAACCATAACTAGCTTGTGGTGGGGAAGAAGTAAGCTCCAGGCAGAAGCCAGTCCATAGTCTCTTGTGAGTTGTTAGGCAATGCTTGTAACCTCTTAGTCTAGGCCAGTCGGAAAATGCTATGAAATAATAGAATTTCACATAGTAAGGTAGCATTTGTTTCTTACGTTGCTGGTACTTTTGTCTTCTGTGCAAACCTTGCAGGTTTCCATCGCAGGAATGCTGTTCTCACCAAAGCAGTCACGATAACGAGTGCCTTTGGATGCTCGGAGAGAAATGTTCTGCGGTTCCTTTTGAATGACATCTGTTCCTCAAATAAAAAGCGTTTCCCAATGCACTGTGCTGTGTGGGTGACCCATACGTGAGGCAGAGGGAAAAATGCAAGTGGCGGTTCCTGATGTGCCTGTTGGTTCAGGTCACTCACTCCTGGGCTGTGCATCACCCGGCGTGGTTCAAGAGCAGGCTTATCCCACAGCAGCCATCGGTGTGGTGTGCCTTGCTCTTGAACTGGGTTTAAACCCAGACTAGACCATGATTTATTAGTGAAAGCCTGATTGCTGGTAGTTTGATACTATGGCTGTAATTTGAATACAGACAGAGAGAAGGATGCAGGAAGGAGGTGTGTGACTTCTGTGAACACCGACAGCACAAGCGTGTGTGACCCTAGGAATCCAGGGCACAGGAAAGCCTTTGCTTCTGATCCAGCCTATTGGTCTCAGAGGAGCTTCCTAAAGGACGAGAACGGCATGCTCGTCTCCGCAGGATCCAGCAGTTCCGTGGGCCAGGTAAGCCTTGAGTCAAAGAACCAACTGAAAGCAGCTGTCACTAATACGCAGCTGGAGGCCGGTCAGTTCCTTTATCTCCCGTTACTAACACTCATGTCAGCGTAACGCAAAAGACCGGCATTTATCACTTTCCTGGTGTGAAGCAGTGGCTAGATTTTATCTGCATTTCTGTCCTCCTGGAACTGAGTGCTACTGTCAAGTGTGCTTGCCAGTCTTGATTCTTAATTTAAACAGTCAGTGAGGGCTCTCCTGGCAGACAGCAGTGCCTGTGAGTGCATTTGCTTGCTCGCTTATGCAGAGGAGGCACTTGATGGTTTGTTAGAGAGAGGTCTCTGGTGATCATGGTCAGGGAGTGCTGGAGAGCTCCTGGCACGGTTATAACGCCACTCTGCCGGCGTACGGTCAGACGGGCTCAGGGGAGAGCCCATGAGCGACGATCGGGTATGGTGCGAACAGAGGCTGGGTGCCCGTTGTGCACCAAGAGCTCTTCAAAGCCCCCCGCACTCGGGAGAACCACAAGCAGTGCCAGGTGGGATTAGCACAAAGTGATGCTACATGGAGTAAATGGGTCGCACTGATCACCCAGCAGGCTCGAGTAGGGAACCCCAGTGGCCCGGGAGTCTTGGAAGTGACCATGGGCTGGCCAGAAGGCAAAGACTTTGGAATATGACCAGAGGAGGGGGTGACACGTGCTGAAGAGGCCCCACTGTATAACAAACTGCCAGAAAATGAGAAGCAGTATGCCCTGTTTACTGATGGGTCCTGTCGCCTTGTGGGAAAGCACCGGAGATGGAAGGCTGCTGTATGGAGTCCTACACGACAAGTAGCAGAAACTGCTGAAGGAGAAGGTGAATCGAGTCAGTTTGCAGAGGTAAAGGCCATCCAGCTGGCCTTAGACATTGCTGAACGGGAAAAGTGGCCAGTGCTCTATCTCTGTACTGACTCCTGGATGGTGGCAAATGCCCTGTGGGGCTGGCTGCAGCAATGGAAGCAGAACTGGCAGCGCAGAGGCAAAGCCATCTGGGCTGCCGCACTGGGGCAAGATATTGCTGCCCAGGAAGAGAACCTGGTTGTAAAGGTACGGCATGTGGATGCTCACGTCCCCAAGAGTCGGGCCACTGAAGAGCATCGAAACAACCAGCAGGTAGATCAGGCTGCCAAGATTGAAGTGGCTGAGGTGGATCTGGACTGGCAGCAAAAGGGTGAACTATTTCTAGCTCGGTGGGCCCATGACACCTCAGGCCATCAAGGGAGAGATGCAACATAGAGTGGGCTCGTGATCGAGGGGTGGACTTGACCATGGATGTTATTGCACAGGTTATCCACGAATGTGACACGTGCGCTGCAATCAAGCAAGCGAAGCGGGTAAAGCCTCTGTGGTGTGGGGGACGATGGCTGAAATATAAATATGGGGAGGCCTGGCACATTGACTATATCACACTCCCACAGACCCGCCAAGGCAAGCGCCATGGGCTTACAATGGTAGAAACATTGACTGACTGGCTGGAAACATCTCCTGTCCCCCACGCCACTGCCCGGAACGCTCTCCTGGGTCTGGAAAAACAAGTCCTGTGGCGACATGGCACCTCAGAGAGAACTGAGTCAGACAACGGGACTCGTTTCCGAAACAACCTCATAGACCCCTGGGCCAAAGAGCGCGGCATTGAGTGGGTGTATCACACCCCCTGTCACGCACCAGCCTCTGGGAAAATGGAGGGGTACAATGGACTGTTAAAAACTACGCTGAGAGCAATGGGGGGTGGGACATTCAGGCCCTGGGGTGCACATTTGGCAAAAGCCACGTGGTTAGTCAACAGGAGGGGATCTGCCAGGCGAGCTGGCCCTGCCCAGTCAGAAATCCTACATCCTGTGGGAGGGGATGGAGGCCCTGTAGCGCACGCAAAAAGTACGCTGGGCAACACAGTCTGGGTCCTCCCTGCCTCAGGCAAAGGCAAAGCCGTTCGTGGGATTGCTTTTGCTCGAGGACCTGGGTGCACTTGGTGGGTGATGCGGGAGGACGGAGAAGTCCGACGTGTGCCTCAAGGGGGTTTGATTTTGGGCGAAAACAGGCAATGAACTGAATGGGGCAATGCGAACTGCTGTATAATACTGTGTGTCACCTCTGTGTTGTATCCACGATACCAGAGTACGAGCCTCCCAAGCCATGGAAGATAAACTGCGACACAAGCAAAGTGCAGCAGTGACGGAAGGATGCCTGACTCGGCGTGCAGCAGCCCAGGTATGGGACCTGGGCATGGCGTGAGCGGTGTGGAATAAGGGGAGGCGGCTGTGCTGGTTTTGGCTGAGAAGGGGTTAATTCTCCTCACCGTGGGGGGCGGCTGCCTTTCCGGCTTCCCGCGCTCTGCCGCGGGGGGGTGGGGGTGGGGGGGTGCTGGGAGGGGCGGGGCCGCGGGGGGGGCGGCTGACCCCGACTGGCCAGTGGCATGTTCACTCCATACCACGTGACACCACGACCAGGATATTAAGGGGGGGGGGTGAGGTGGGGTGCGGGGGGCAGTTGCGGCTCGGGAGCGGGGCGGCGGCGGGTCGGCGGTGGGTGAGCGGCTGCGGCGCGTGGGGTTTGTTCCCGCGGTTCGTTCCCCCTCTCCGCCCCCCCCCCCCTTTCCCACCCCTTTCCCCCCACCCCGCGGGGCTTTGCGCCTCTCGTTGTTCTCCTTTCCATTGCATTTCTGTTGTTGTTTCTTTTAATTTCATTTATGAAACTGCTCTTATCCCAACGCACGAGCGTTACCCTTCTGATTCCCTCCGCCATCTACCGGTGGGGGAGGGGGCGAGCGACTGTGTGGGGCTGAGCTGCCGGCCAAACCACCACAGGCCCTAGAAGTGAAGGTTTGGAATTTAAAACGGAGGCTTTTAGCTTTCAAAGTGGGGTATGGACCCTGAAAGTGAGGGTTGGAGCCTATAGATGAGGCTTTTAGCCTTAAACGAGGGGTTTGGATCCTAAAAGGCACGGTTTTGAAAGAAAAACTGATGGTTAGAGCATGAAAGGACCGGAGTCGCTGCTAAAAGTGAGGGTTTGGGAGCTAAAGAGGAGGGACTGAGCGTTACAAGTGGGGTTTGGATGCTGGAAGTGCGGCTTTGGGTGTTAAAAGTGAGGCTTTGACTTTTAAAAGAGGAATTTGAACCCTGCAAGGGAGGGTTTGGCTGTTACAAATGAGGCTTTGAGCTTTAAAAGAGGGCTTTGGACAATAAAATGGAGGCTTTTGAACTTAAAAATGAGGGTTTGTCCCTAAAAAGGAGGGGTTTGGGTCCTAAAAGTGAGGGTTGGTTTGGGACCAAAAAAGGATGCTTTGAGCCCGAAACGATGATTTAGACCCTAAATGTGAGGCTTTGCAAGATATAAATGAGGTTTTGACAGTAAAAAAGGCAGGTCTGGACCCTAGCAGTGAGGGTTTGGGACATCTAAATGAGTCTTTTGGATTTAAAAGAGGGGTTTGGGCTCTAAAACTCATGGTTTGCAACAAAAAACTTACGGTTTGAGCAATAATGTAGTCGATTTGATGCTAAAAGTGAGGGTTGGTTTGGCACCTAAAAATGAAGCACTGAGTGCTAAAAGAGGGGGTTTAATGCTCAAGCGGAGGCTTTAGCTGTGTTAAGAGGGCTTTGGGTCCTAAAAGTGAGGGTTTGACCTTTAAAACAGGGGTTTGGAGCCTAAAAGTGAGGTTTATGGTCCTAACTCTGAGGCTTTGCTGTTGAAAGTGAGGTTTTGGGTGCTTTGAAGGGAGGGTTTGGGACCTAAAAATGAGGCTTTGAGCCTTAGAAGAGGGGTTTGACCAATAAAAGGGAGGATTTGGAATGTAAAAATGAGATTTAGTCCATGAAAAGGAGGGGTTTGGACCCTAAAAGTGAAGGTTTGGGACTTCTAAATGAGGCTTTGAGCCTTAAAAGATGGGTTTGAACCCCAAAACTCACAGTTTGGAGCAAAAAATGATGGTTTGAGCAGTAAATGATTGGATTTGAATGCTAAAAGTGAGTGCTTGGGACCTCAAAAGGTAGCACTGAGCTTTAAAAGAGGGGTTTGGACCCTTGCAGTGAGGGTTTGGGTGATAAAAATGAGGCTTTGAGCATTAAACAAGGGGTTAGACCCTAAAACCCACAGTTTGGAACGAACAAATGAAGGCTTGAGCTTTACAAGACAGGATTCAATTCTAAAGGTGAGGATTTGGGACATAAAAGGAGGCACTGAGCATTAAAAGAGGGGTTTGGACGCTGGGAGTGTGGCTTTGGGTGTTAAAAATGAGGCTTTGACCTTTAAAACAGGGGTTTGGTCCCTAAAAGTGAGGTTTGCAGTCCTGACTATAAGGCTTTGAGCATTAAAAGAGGGGTTTGGACAATAAAAGGGAGGCTTAGGCTATTAAAAATGAGGGTGTGTGCCTAAAAAGGAGGGATTTGGACCCTAAAAGTGAAGGTTTGGCATATAAAAATGAGGCTTTGTGTGGAAAAGATAGGTTTGGAGCCTCAAAGCGAGGGTTTGGGACCTAAAAATCAGGGTTTGTGCCTTAAAAGTGGGGTTTGGACCCACAAGACAGGGTTCGGCTGTTAAAAAAGGAGGCTTTGTGCCTTAAATGAGGGGTTTCGACCTTGAAAGTGAGGGTTTGGGACTGAAAAATGAGGATTTGAGTGTTGAAAGGTGGGCTGGGAACACAAAACCCTCCCTTCTAGCATCGAATCCTGTCTATTAATGCTCAAATCATGATTTTTTCCTTCCAAACGGTACGTTTGAGAGTGAAACCCCTTTGTTTAAGGCTCAAAGCCTCATTTTTATGTGCCAGACCCTCACATTCAGGTTTCAAACCCCCCTTTTAACACTCAAAGCCTCATTTCTAGGTTCCAAAGTTTCACTTTTAGCACCCAAACCTGAGCTCACTTTTAGGAGCCAAGACCTCATTTTTTATGTCCAAAGCCCTATTTCCACTGGCAAAGCCTCATTTTTAGATCCCAAACCCTCACGTTCAGGGTCCAAACTCCTCTTTTTATGCTCAAAGCCTCATTTTTACCACCCAAAGCCTCACTTTCAGTGTCTAAACCCGTTTTAAACCTTGCAGCCTCTGCTTATGGGGTCCTGCCGCCCCTCATTTTTTGAGTTCCAAACCCCTCTTTGAAGGCTCAAAGCCTCCTCTTAAGGTCCCAGACCCTCACTTTTCAGGGTGCAAACCTGTCATTTTTACTCTCAAAGCCTCTTTTATATCTTGCAAAGCCTCACGTTTAGCTGCCAAACACGTCTTTTAAGGCTCAGAGCCTCAGTTTTCTTTTCTAAACCGCCACTTTCAGGGTCCAAACTGCTCTATTAAGCATTAAAACCTCACTTTTAGGTATCAAGACCTCATTTGTAATGTCCAAAGCCCTATTTTCAACTGCCAACCCTCATTTGTAGGTCCCAAACCCTCACTTTCAGGGTCGAAACGCCTCTTTTAAGGCCCAAAGCCTTATTTTAAAGTCCCAAAGCCTCATTTTTTTTGTTCCAAACCCCTGTTTTAAGGCTCAAAGCTTCATTTATAAATCCCAAACCCTCACATTCACGGTCCAAACCTGTCTTTTGGGTTCAAAGCCTCATTATTACCACTCGAAGCCTCACTTTCATGGTCCAAACCCCTCTTTTAATGCCCAATGCCTACTTTTAAAGTCCCAAAGCCTCACTTGTAGCATCCAAAGCCTCACTTTCAGGTGCCAAAACCTCATTTTTTAGATCCAAAGCTCTCTTTTCACCCTCAAAGCCTCATTTTTATATCCCAAACCCTCACTATCACGGTCCAAACCTTTCTTTTAGGTTCCCAAAGCCTCAGTTTTAGGTCCCAAACCCTCACTTTTAGGGTCCAAACCTGTTTTTTAGGTCCCAAAGCCTCACTTTCAGGGACCAAACCCCTCTTAATACTCAGTGGCCTCCTTTTTAGGTCCCAAAGCTCCCATTTAGCATCAAATCCACTCTATTAATGCTCAAACCGTCATTTTTTTGTTCTAAACCATGCGTTTCAGTCCAAACCCCTTGATTAATCCTCAAAGGCTCATTTTTAACAGCCAAGAGGGGCCCAAAGCCCTTTTTTAATGCTCAGTGCCTCCTTTAAAGCCCCAAGCCCTCACATTTAGGTACTAAAACCTCATTTTTATTATCCAAGCCTCATTTTTATATCCCAAACCTTTACTGTTGGCATCGAATGCGGTCTCTTAATGCTCAGACCGTCATTTTCTCTTTCCACACCGAGTTTTAGAGCCCAAAGCCATCTTTTAACGCACAAAGCCTCATTTAGTGGTCCCAAACCCTCGCTGTTAGGGTCCAAACCTGACGTGAGGCTCTTTGCTCTTGCTGCAAAAGCTATTTCAAATCACAGCTTTGAATAAGAAACACTCTACTAGGTTTGTTCCAAGTACATTCATCATCCACTTGTTTCTTTCAATATCTGATCATTTCTATTCAAGCCAAGTAAGAACAGGGTCTCTCCCAATGTCAGGCAACACTGGACCTGTCCAGCAAGCGTCAGTCATACTAGAGAGACAGTAAAAAGCTGAGTATTGTAAAACTCCTGCTTGGGCCCTATTGGTGAGAGAACTTTTGAAGGGAAATATTTCTGACCTTCAGGTCAGTCCAAAGCCACAGTCAGTCAGCTATTGCATTTCCTCTGGCTGTGGTTCCACGAATGGCTCACACTCAGGTGGAATAAATCTGCTTGAGATGCTTGCAAGCACAGATGCTTACAAACCAAATCATTTCTCTTAGTCTGGCACTGTTTAGCTCATGCAAGGACTTAAATTTACTTGGTTTAGGTGTAAGGACGTCAGCGGCAAGTCCTCTGGAACCGGGGCTGGAAGTTGTATTTTAGCTTTACGTATCTGGAAATCACAACTCCTCCTCCTTTGTCTTGTTCACTAAGTAGCATCTACGTGAAGGGCATGAACAAACGTAGGTGAGCGCACAGAAACGTTCATCGTCCTTTAACTCTGCCGCATTCCGGATTTTTAACATTATTGTATTTGTGTGTATATACCATATATTAGGTATATTGGTTAATTTCATATTTGATAAAAATAGTCCATTTGCTTTCCCCTGCCGTTTAATTTTAATGGTGTTTACTGACTGTGACAGAAATGTGCTTTGTTCACTCAACACACTTTCCCCTGTGCTTTAATATCCTACTTTTTACTAAAGCATATTTTCACATTTTCTTGCCGTGTCAATATTCCAAGCACCCATTTTGCACAAAGTATTTCACCAAGTAATTACATTTGGCTGTTCCTTGGCTACTGGCTCTAAAAAAAAATTAAATTTTTGAGGTTAATGGGTTTTCTTTATTACAGCTCAAAATAGTTCATTGTCACACTGTACTAAATTGCTAGCCTTCCATGTCTCTGTTGGGGGGAAATACACACACGCACCCCCAGCAGTGGGTTGTTGATTGATTTTTGTTCACATCTGCACAAACACATTTCTTATCCCGTGAAGTAGTTCTCTTTATTCCAGAGGACAACGCCCGTGCCGTTATTCCTCAGAAGGAAACAAACCCATCTGCTTCTCATAATTTGCACTTGTATTTCCAGATTTCCTGGTTATTTAAAAACCTAAATACTTTGGTATGTGCCACAAGACTTGGATCAACATGCTGTCTTCAGGTTATGCCATGCATGTGCGGTGAGTCTTTTATACAAGCACCAGATCAAATTCACCCCCTGCTGATCGAGTATTTGACAAAATGTTTTTTTCGTTAGCGATAACGAAGAGCTGACCTGGTACATCCATCAGTTAACTCACAAAGTGTAAGATCAGCTCAATGAGCGTGACATTTGGAGCTAGCTTAAAAAGAAGGCCGGCAGTCACCTAACGGCTCAGAAATCTTTCAATAATTTTATTGACTTGTTCTTTGCCGCTAAATACTGTAGCTTCATTCTGAAAGGCTACTCTCAACGTTGCCTAAAGGCTGATGCTTTCCTACAGCACTCTCAGGCTAGCTTAACCCCTGAGCTTAAGGAGCAAAGGGATAGGAAACCAAGTCACGCCATCAAGTATCGCTAATAGTCGTGCTGTAACCAAAGTGATGAACTTAATCAATCACGGATGTTGTTATATTCTGGGGACATGGAGTGTACGAATCAGCGTATCTGTCGATCTGTGTTTTAGTCCCTCGGCAATCATTAATGTGACCGAAACAACAGACAATGTGCTGCTGTCAGAAAAGGATGACAAAATGTGGTTTTGTGTAGCGGGCTGAGAAAACCGGCCAGGGCCGCCAAGATTAAGGGCCAAGTAGGTAAGAGGTGATTCCGGCAGGGGGAGATCTGGACGCGGGGAGTTTTAAGGTTGCTGGGAGGTGTGAAGGTCTGCATGTGGGATCAAGTCAGCTCAGCCCTTTACGGTTTTGAACTGCTTTTCATGTGGAGGAAAACTAAAAGCTTGTAACACTGGGAAGCCCTTTACAGCAGGAAATCAAAGGGCTATTGAGACACTCCTGCCTGAAGGACTTCAAGGTTTGCAGCTTTCCCTTGGGCGGGAGGTTTTGAGGTTTCCCCGTTATTAACCTCTGGTGCGGCACACTGCCGTGGGGCTGGGGAGCACAGATCCGATTAAGCGCAGACTTGCTGATGCCACATTGTCACCGCGGTGGCCACCGTAAGAGAGCCCCGGATGTAGTGCTGTGCAGCAGAAGCTACATCCCTGGACTGTGTCTCAGCCGCTTTCTTACTATACAAATATCTGTTTACGTAGCGTAGTGAAGCCTGCGCAACACAAGTGCATTTCTTTGAGGACTGCTGTGCCATAAGCCACATCTTAGCCCCAAAGTTTTCCTTCCCCCTCAAGCGCGGAGCGTGCACTGCCCTTCATGCAGGGATACTGTCACTGCCAATGTGTTTGTTCTCCTTTTCCCCTTTATGACCATTCCCTTCCCGGAGCTTTCTATTTGCTGACGCCCTTAATATCCAGAGGTGTCAGGGATGAAAACCAAAGCCCTGCCGGCAGCTCAGGGAGGGTGAGCGGCTGCCCTTTTCCAAGCAAGCGGCTGAAATACAGCACGGTCAGCGGCGCTCTCAGTGTCCAGGCCTGTCACTGTCATGCTCCCAGAGCACCTCCACCTGCCCAGACCCCGCCGGGGGCTCAGCCACCGAGAGCAGCTGTCCTGGGAAGAGACTGGGGGGGCCTCGCAGGCCCTGGGGGTGTTGGCATGGCCCAGGCCCCTCTCTGCCTTCATCCCCTCTCCACATAGAAGTGACATTTGATATCCAACTCTATGCTCAGGAAGCTGAACTGTAAATCCGACAGCACCCCCTGCACAAACGCTGGGCTAAAACCAGGTCTGAAGGCACCTACGATGCCGAAATGCCATCAGATTCTTTGTTATGTGCTGACTTCTTCTCCTTACCCTCCTACAGAGCTTATCAGTTTACTGCTTGCCCCTCTTTTGGCTGTTTACCTGGTGAGCTTGTTAAAAAAAGAAAAAAAGGTGCTCTTTCTCTGCAGCCGAGCTGAGTGTCCAGGTGCCCCTTTCCAACATGCTCACAGCTCGGGCTGCCAAGTGCCGTGGGTATGATTTAGATCCCCGGATGTGTGAAGCTTAGTCCTGTGGTGAACGTGGTACTTGTGGTGCGCTTACCCCTAAAGCATCTGCCCCTTGGCTTGAAGGACCAGGAGGTTTCTGTAATATCAAAAGCAGAAAACCCTGTGAGATTGAGCTGAGTAAAGCCTTTAGTAAACTTAGTAGTTAAAATGTGACTCCTTCTGCAAGGCGATACCTCCCATGAAATGCGACGTTTTCAGGCCCCCAGGATTCTTTATGGCTACCCTGCAAGGCTGTTGATGGAAACATTTTTGTATTTTTACTGCTTACATTTGCACCAGAATAAAAATTTGCATGAGGCGAAGAGAGAGGCAATCCATTTTTCTGTCCTAGCCTGCTCCAGCTCCTTCGCTCAATGGCCGAAGAGCAGCTTGAAGCCAACGCCACATGCTGAGGAATTCAGAGCTGCTGTAACTGCGTTGGTTTCATAGTCAAATTGTAATCTATGGCTCTGCTTCAGCTGCAAAGTGAGGGTCACCCCTCGGTGTCTGATTCCCGTCAGGGATCAGCTCGGGCCTCCTAGGTTTGGATCACAGGATTAGGTTCCGACCGCTCTGGTTTGAATTACTTCTTGCTTGATAATGGTGCAGTCACGGCACCCCAGTGCCTTTGTGCTGGAACGGGATCCTCCGTGATCCATCTTGCACCAACCCAGAAATGGTTGTGCCTTAGGGGCATAAGCAGGCTTATGGCCGCTGACCCGGCTGGGCTGAGGGCAGGTGTCGAGGGCTAATTCTCCTCTATTAAACTGGGGTAAAGGATGAATAAACCATTCAGTGTCAGAAGTGAGCTTGTGTCACTCAAATGAGCCTGAAGACCATCAGGCCCAAGAACGACACCTCCAACACGCCCCACATTCCTCCCTGGGGAGACTCGTGAGCCTGAACCTTTCTTTGCGTCATTAGCCTACGGTGAAACAAAATTCTCCAGCCTGTGGCAGGGTTCCCTGTCGTCACTGGTGGAACAAACTGCCGCAGCGGGTAGGTAGAGTGAGGAAAGAGGGATTTCAGCTTTCGTGCTCAGTCTTTGGTGCTGCTGCCCAGAGAGTAACTCCAGCAGGGAGCTGGCGGTGGGTTCATTTATTTTAGCTATTGCAACCTGCGCGTGCTGTGCGGCCTTCCCCCTTGTTTCCTTCAGCCCACGGAGGCTGCCTTTGGGCCCCCCAGAGCCACCTGAGCAATCGGGTTTATCCCCATTCCTGCTGCTTGTATCCCCTCCGTGCTGGGTCCCACAGGGGTTGTGGACAGACTCACAGAAATCAAGAAATGGAGATCCAGAGGCTGAACTGTGCACTTTTCAGCACACGCTCCTTGCTGCCAGATCAGCCCCCCGTGCACCACTGGGTGTTGCGGTGACCCCCCCCAGAGGTGTGTGCTGGTTGTTGTGACGCACCTGGAGGGGGGGCCGTGGTTTGGTCGCTACAGGTTCAAAGCCACCCTTGCAGGTCAGCCAGAGCCCTGACTGTCGTGTGCCCGGCTGCCTGTCTGCAGTACGGCCTGCCTGGCTGCAGGCAAGGCTTCCCCCGGGCAAGGAGGAGCTCTGGGCACGTGGAAGCGTCAGCAGGGCAAATAGAAGATCTGTTGATTTTTGAAATGCCCTTTCGTCCTCTGACGCCTGCTCTTATTTACTCATTTCCATTTCTTTCTCCCGTTGCAGAATACTTGAGGAACGAGAGCGCCTTTCTGGGAGAGCTGATGTTTGGGAGCGCAGACACCATTGAACTTCCCTGTGACAGCCACGGCTCTTCTGTGCCTGTTTTCTGGTTTAAAGACGGTATCGGGATTGCACCTCCCAGCAGAGCTCGTACTGGGCAGAAGCTGTTGAAGATCATCAGTGTGTCATACGATGGCTCGGGGCTGTACAGCTGCAAGGCGAGGCATTCCGGCCAGGTCCTGGGAAACTTCACAGCCAGAGGTACAGGTGCGTGCAGAAATACAGCGCGCTCGGGACTGGTATTTTCCTTTTGTTCTTTAAATTTTGCCCCTCCACACGCTCAGTACAGCTGGTGCTTTGCGGGGTTCATCCGTACTGGGCAGGCCTCTGCCTCCCTGGTGACTCCTGGCAGTGATTAGACCGACAGAACCAACCAGCCGAAGCTTGCTTGCGTGTCCACGGCCAATGTTAAAGCGTGACGGTGAGACTGAGAGAGCCTGAGACACGGTGCTGGTCAGATTAAAGCCCAAACGCCCCCTAACACTCAACTAGAGGCAGTGCTACGTGGGCCTTTGAAGTCTTTTGTGAGTGGGTGAGCTGTGGCTCAGGGAGGTTGAGCGAGTGACTTTTTCTGCTCTATGTGACAAATCAGTGGCAAAATTGCATGTAAAAGCTGGAGGTTCCTGAAAAGTATTTCCCTGTTGTAGGCGATGAATGTCTTCCCTCCATCCTGGTTATCACAAATTGCTAGTTTGTTTTGGCGGCAGCTTCTCTGTAAGCTGTGTCCATCTCAAATATGTGCTTCATCAGAGGCGCTTATTGGGATTCCTACGTTGCAAAGGAGCGCGGTGTCAGCAAAGCACGTGCTGTCGTTTGCTTGGCCATATTGTCCGTGATGAGGCCAGCGGGACAGAACAGCTCCAGGCTGTCCGAGGCTGGATCAGTACCCAGGGAGTGTCAGAAGCATCTGTTGTCCCCAGGTAGCTAACCACTGCCACTGAGATCATCCCCGTGATGTCAGGCTGCTGCATGGGTAGAAGGATCCACATGGCTGTGAGCAGATGGAAAGCCTCCTGATGGCACAGATTCAAAGCCTGATTTTTCAGAACAAGTAACCCGTTGTGTCTCTAAGCTTTTAAATTCTGTCCTTTGCTTTTGTGCTGTTGGCGTTTTTCAGGCATCCCCGAAGAGTAGGTCCTTGCCTCCAAAAGTTGAGTTCCCTGAAAAAGTAAGGGGCTCTCTCTGAAAACCGAACACAGAGGTGTTTGTGATTGTAAATCCCATCCACTCCATAAAGGGCTTTCTCTTTTGTGTCAGAAAATTTGTGTGAGTGAGGGAATCAAACCAATCATAATAAATGAAAGCTTGTTTCAGCAAGAGATTTGGAGAGAGAGAGTTTTGGAGGAAGAATGGTGACAAGCCTCTGCTGGTGTGGTGGTGTTTTACTGGGGTGGGGGAGAGAATACTTCAGTTGGTCGGAGCGAGTCCCCAAAAGCGTGGGCCTGTTGCGTGTGCTGCCAACGTTTCTGCAGCTGCCCTCGTCGGGCGGCTGTTTGCAAGGAGTGTGTTTGAGCACTGGGGGCTCAGCAGGCGCCGGGCCCTGGCCCTGGGCAGCCTGCTCTGGGTGACCCTGCGTGCGCAGGGGCTGGACCAGCTGCCTCCAGGGATTCCGGAAGGCCTTTCTCTCCCTTGTGACTCCGTGACTCTGGAAGTGGTGCTGCGAGGGGCCAGCGCTGTGGGAGCGCTGGGAACGTTGTCTTCCCTGGGCTCTGCCTCTGTCGGGACGGCTGCGTGTGCGCTCTGCCCTGAGACACTCGGCGCCTGCGCCCGTCTGTCCAGGTACGCCAAGCAGCGTGCAACAGAGCACACTTTCAGGAGTGACTTGAGGAGCTTTTGCTAGCTTGGCCGCGTTAGAGAGGGACTGCAGCTCCTGCATGCAAGAGTAGTCGTGTTGGAGAATAACCATGGGAGTCCTAAGTTCCCAGGGTGAAGGAGAATGGTCATTTTGGCCGCTTGTGCCCAGCCCGCTGTGGGATAGGATCCAGCTGGGAGGCTGGATTCTGGTTTACTCCTGAGCATGGAGTAAGCCTGTGGCGATTTACACTAATCTGACTGCTGACAGAAATAGGAATGTGGTTGTAGTCGGTGTTTTCAAAGAGAGCAGAAACGCAGTTAGTGTTGGACATGTCTCTTAAAGGAGAGGCTTCACGCCTTTAACCGGTCTCTCTCTCTTTTCCCACTGCTTTGATTTCCCAGTCATCCTTGGTTTAACTTAGCAGAATGATGCAAGTACAACATCCTGATAACCAGATCAGTATATATATTGCTCATAATTTATTATAGGTTTTACCTCCCTGGTTCCATATTGCCAAGCAAGTGCATAGAAAAAAAAATGTTTCAAATGCCCGTTGGCTCACTCGGGGAACCTGGGCGCGCCTGATGCGCTGGCAGTTTCACATGCTTTTGTACGCTGTTAATAACGGCAGCATGACTAGCTTTGAAGTCACCTGAAGGGTCCAGATGTCGGAGGGTTCCTTACCTGATGGTTCTTGCCAGTGGCAGTGGTCGGAGAAGCACATCTGATGTGCGCTGTAGGCAGGACTGCTCTGTGTCAGGGTGTGAGCTTTCCACCAGGGACGAAGGATTTCTGGCTTGGTGGGGAGTTTGGGGCGGTGAGTGGTTTGCTTTTAAACTCCCGTCTCCCCAGTTAGTTTAAATCCTTAAAGCGTGACTTCCAGTTTGGCCACACAAAGGTCTGTGCTCTTGGCCTGTCGCGGGAGGCAGCGGCAAAGGCAGGGTGACTCGGGGCGGCTCACGGCTCACGGCAGGTGAGGAGGTTTCCTGACTGCTCTTAGCTGCCCTGCTGCAAGAGACTTGCTCACTCTTTTTCTTAAAACTACCTTGCTACTAGTAGAACATATTCTATGAGTGATCATGAAGCACTTCCATCAAAACGTTGCCCTGCGCCTAGTGCGGGACCCTGACGGCCGCGTACCGTGTGTCACACGCTTGTGCTTTTCATGCTGGCAGAAGGTACTGGAACATGTTCTCAAAGAGTTCCCGTGCCTGGGACTGGAAGTGCAGCCGGTTCCACTGCCCGGCCTTCAGAGCATAACCTTTCTCCGCAGCAGGCCCATCTGTATAACTTGTATTTCCTTGTCAGCGCTGCCCTTGAATGCCCTTGTGTTGCTCCCCGAGCCCGGGCTTCAGAGCGAGCTGTGACCTCCTGTGCTGGGAGGGACCCAGGTTCCCAGTGCGCGCTGGCAGGAGCGATCGTAGCCCTTTGTTTGCAGGAGAACACGTACGGCACAGACACCGCAACACGCCGTGTGAGCCCGTGTAAGCGCTGGCTGTACTGCTCCGTAGCACGGGGTAAGGGCTCGCTCTGACGCCTGCCTTGGCCAGCAGGTGGGACACCCAGGCACAGCGAGCTGCGTTTCATGTCTCCCTTTCGAGACGCCGTGAAGAAAGCAGTGCCATTTGAACGGGGTGATTAAATCTGCCTTGCCTTCGGGAGGCGTTTTCAGGAACCATTTCAGAACCTGCAAAACACAGTTACTTGAAGGAGTTTGTCTTTCCACGTGTCGGGAATAGAGAAAGATTGATAAGACCTGAAGAGAAACCAGAGTATATCTCTTATTAAGACACCTGTTTAACCTTGTAAATCACTTCAGCTTTTCAGTTTTTCCACAACAAAAATCTCTCTTGATGTACGGAACCATGAACTCTTTGTGGAGCACCTCCAGAAGTGTGGGAAGTGTCTGAAAGGCCTAGAAATGTTTGTGAAATCCTGCAGGGGTGTGATGAGGGCAGGCAATAGGAAGGAAAGGACTGGAATGAGGACTATGAGGCTCTAATTGTAGAAAAAAAAAATCTGTGCTGTGTTATGTTTCCATCATAAGCGTATGGAAAACTGCTGTGTAACTGATGAGCTATGAAAGTCTGTGTTGCTTGTAACGTGAAAATATCAAGAGTACGTTTTGTGGAAGAGTTTAGAGAATGAAGGTCCTTACGAATGTTGTTCAAAATACACATGCCAAAAGTGAACAAGACACAAACGATGCATGAAATCTACTAGAAGTCAATGGAAAATTAAGAATAAAGTATGAAATCAAGGAAAGGGACAAATGGAAAGTTCTCCCTATTACTGAGAAGCTTTTGAAAAGATGATTTTTCTCAGATCACATCGTACTAACCTGTGTGAGTAGACTTGACTTCAGTGTCCTGGGCTTGTTTCTCCCTGTTATTTATCCTGTCAATACCCCTGCGTCCCTTTTTGTTGGTGACCTCGTAGGCATCAGAAAAGCAAAGGATTCTCCCTTCGCTCTGCTGTGAGATCCAAAGCTGCCGTGAGCGCTGTTTTGGTCAGGAAAAGAGCTGCAGGAGGTGGACGGGAGATTGTTCACGGCAAAGTGATGAAACTTCTGTCAATCTCAGAAATGTCTCTGGCTGTCAGGAGTCTCTTTTTGCATTTTTGTCTTTATTTAGAGTGAAGAATGCGAGACCTCGCGTCTCAGGTAATGAGCAGCCTGCTGCAGTTTCCCGAGGTGATATTCAGGCTCTTGGGGAAGATGAGACCAGCCGAGGGTCTGTGCTGCGCGGGCAGTTCTGCAGAGGTGAGCCTTTTCCTTGCAACTGGGTCTTGCTGTGAAGTTGTTACTGCCTGGAGGTGACTTGAGGCACGGGGTCACAGCATCAGCTGTGTCAGGTTGGTGCTGCTCAGGTGCCTCAGGTTTTGAGAAAACAGAAAGGGTGAGCTATGAAAAAACTAGGAAAATGCTAATATCACAACATTAGTGTAGTTAAACTTTGAAATGACAACAGCCTGCGCCAATCTTGAGCTGTTAAAATAACAGGCGCAAGTCAGTGACCCCTCCTCAATTTCTGATTGAATGAAGGGCAGTTTTCAAAAAAGTCCGAGTGTTGTTTTGGGCTGTATTTATTGGTGCCATCATAACATCGCCTGCAGAAAGAGTTCCCCCCCAGTGTTACAGCAGCAAACGGCCCTGCTTTTTTGTTGCTAGCCTGAATACAAACAGAAGGAAGAGGAAAGCCCTGTTAGGCGCTGCAGCCGGGTTTGCAAAGCATTTAGTAGGATGCAGAGGAGTGTCCCGTGAGAGGTGCTGAGAGTGGCTGAGCAGATGAGGTAGCTGACTTTGTAGGTGATCGGAAGGTAGCGCCGGGTGCCTGCCTGGGTGTCCGGGCATCTGCTGAGACCACGTAGAATCCCTCTATGTGACTGTAAGTGCAGTAACTGAGTTAATACTCCCTTTGTGTTGGAAGTAGTTCAGTGAAACTAAATGTGCTAAATTCTCTCTGTGATCAGCGTGTGTGAAAGTTGAAATTGGCTCCCGCAGTGCCCATTTTAAGGTAACTCCTTGTTGAAGTCCAAATCCCTGCCCAAAGTAGGCTTGTGTCAAGCAAAGTTAGTAAAGTAGAAAAGAATTGGCTGAGATTTGCTCTGTTTGAAGTACGCTTTAGGAGTTGTATTCCCATAGGTGTTCAGATGGTTTCTAGCAAACCCAAGCTGAATATGGTATAAAGACGAGAGATCAACATATTGTAATCTTTATCCCAAACAAGCAGAACTCTTCAGTGCAGGAATGACAAGCACAAATGCAAAATCATAAGGTGGTTCATTTGAAGATGTATTGCTTGAGGGTTCAGTGGGTGATTTTCAATGACTGACCAGAATTCGGTAAGTCTGTCTCCCTCTGTGAGGCACCTCTGTTGAAGCAAAGGGGCAGTGACTGTGATTTTCCAGTTGTTTTCAATCGTCTCTTGGGAGTTGGCTTTAGCCAGCTTTCCCTGCTCTTCCAGGGAGAGGTGGCCTGGCCTGGCTGGCGTGTGGCCCTCAGCTGGAGGTCGTGAGCGCTGTGACGGGAGAGGGGCTCTCTGCACACCGTTTCAGTGGAGCCCGTGAGCAGCCTCCCACCATCCGTGTGGTGAAGGAGGTCTCCTGGCAGACGGGAACGGGGCTGCTGGTTGGCTTGAGAGAAGCAGAGGGAAGTGTCCTCTGCCTGTATGACCCGGGGGCATCGAGCGTGGTTACAGCAGTTGTTCTGCCAGGAAGGGTAGGTGCTTTTTAATGGGGGAAACGCTGTCAGGTGCTGCATAACGCTGTTTCAGGAGCAGCTTTGGAGCGTCTCTTTGTTAGGAAGTCTATTTTCTCTATTGCGTCACCACACTGTCGCTGCAGAGTGTCCAGTCGAGAGCACCTTGGTGTGAAATGGTGGGCTTCACGGTACCATTACCCTGTGAGTTTGCTGAGAGTAAAACAAGTTTTCTGGTTTTACGTTAGAGCACGTAGTTACCTAATTCTCCACTTTGACTAGAAGGCCTTGAAAAGTACCTTTTGTTGGCCAGAGTGAAAAAGAACCTCTCCCCACCCCCCACCCCCCCCTTTAAAGTGCCTGTAACATACATGTCCTGAATGGTTCGTTTCTGTCATAAATACTGTCTTGAAAGGATCTGAGACTTCCGTGGCTGTGCTGTAAAAGACTTAGGCACATTCCCACGAGTGTGGGACCAGCAAGCAGGTGACTTTAGAGCAAAACACATTTTTCTGTTGGCTTAGGATGGGAAACACAACCTTCACTGAGTTCTCTGGCAGGTTGACTTTCAGCCTGAAGCCCTTGAATCTCTGCTTATTGCATACGGTGCTCGTGCAGGTGGGAGACTCTGGTGTGATGTTACTAATTGTCCCCGTCTTGTCTAACCCGTAAACTCAAATGATGGCCTCTCCCCTCGGCTCCTTATCTGAGTGTAGGCAAGAGTCACCTTAAGTTAATGGAACATCGAGATTCACTCTATTTTTACCACCTTAGAATCTGCAACAAATCAATACTTAGGTATTACTCGGCTTTCCAGCGCGTGATTTGGTTTGACTCGCTGGGATCCCGGCGGGGTTTTGTTTGTCTGTAGTGCTACGGGGTGATTGCTGGCCGTGAGCGTTTGTGTGGTGGTGATTTCTAACGAGCTGAGCTGGGTTGGTGCTCCGCTGTGTGAGTTTGCCCTTCATCCTGATAAATCTCAGCGTTTGAGATGGAAAGGCAAGCTGTGCGCTGACATGAGCGTATCATCCATGAGTACATGATGTTTGTGCTGGGAATGGGAAAAGGAAGGTAGAGAAGGATCGTGTCACATCTTGAATCTGTGTCTACAGAAGTGATTTGCAATCGAATGTAGTCGTAACTCTCCGTTGTCTGAGGGAGTTTTTCTACAGCACCGAAAAGCGGTTCACTGTTGAAGGGGTGAATATGAAGAAGCCTTGGTGGGGAAAGTTGGCTGTTGTGTCATAAAGGTTATGAACTTTGGAATAAAGCCTAGGCTTCTCTGAATTTTGGCTCTTGTGCCCTGGTGAGTGCTCTGGAGTACAAGCATGCTTGGTCTGTTGCTTTCATTTCGCTCCCCACTTGTTGCTGTTGTGAGAGGAGTGAGACCAGCATGGACAGGGCACAGGTATTGCTCGCGGGGCTGTGAACTTCCCAGCTGAGAGTGGGAGTCAGGGTCAGCAAAACCAGGTAGATAAATCTGGCACGTGGCCACCGCCCCTATGTTTTGAGTTTCTTTGGTAACTCCTCCTTCCACGTTTATACATTACCTGGTCGGGGTTTTTAATCTGCCGGAATGTTTCTCTGATTTTCACACTGATTCTTTTAAAAAGTGAGATGCGGATCTGGTCTGAACATCACTCTCTGCAGTTTTTGTCACAACTGTTTTAAGGCTTTAATGGGCGCCTTAATTTCAGGACTGTTTTCCTTGTGGGTGTATCTTCTGTGGGCAACTAAGTTGTACAGGTTAACACTGACAGAGAGTGACTCTGGTGCAAGGTGTGGAGCCATTGGTGCCTTAATCCAGGGTATTTAGAGTGACTGTCCGACTGCCTTTTAGTGTAAGAGGAGGTGTGTGGTCATGCAGAGAGTAAACGAGTGAGATTAAAAAAACAAACTCACAAGCTTAGCAGGAATTGGCAGGGGCATTTAGTTTTGGCTTTGGTTGGCTATTTTTTTGTGGGAGCATCTCCAGATCTCCAGTTGCCCTCTGGATACGCAGGGGACGCGCAGCAGGAAACGGAAACTGATACTGGAGTATTATTTGAATCGGCTTCTTGTAAAAGCAGCTCTGAATTGAAAACATTAGTGATATTAAATTGGTTTATAACGGTTGCATGTTTCAGAGCTATGGAATGGTATTTTCCCCACTCTTCCTGGTTTGCACGAGGCAGAAGGGCAGCATTCAGAGTGAGGGAGCTGAGACAGGCTTTCTGCGTTCATTCCCAGAAGGAGTTGGCAGCAGCCTAGGAGAATATGCAAAGCCAGTGCCGAGCCTTAGTGCAGGAGCCTTCACGTGCTGGTGTCTCTGCTGGAGCAGTCAGGGCTGTCCCGGGAGGGGCTGCAGGTGCTGAAAGGTCTGTCTTCATGAGGGCCTTGTACTAAAGCTGCTGGCAGGCGGCTCCGCGTGTTACAGAGCAGCGTGCGCTTCTCCTCAGCCGGAGTTGGCTTTTGTCGACCAAGCTGCTGGGCTTTTTGCCGTTGTTTAGGCCGGCTTTTTAAGTCTGTGTTCACATGCACGGAGGTGCTGGTGTGCGTTTAAAACTCTTCTGCTTTCCCTGGTTGCCCTTTTGATTCTGCCCGAGGACTGGTGTAAATGTTACTAAGCTATTCTGTCCCTTCCCCACTTTGTCCAAATACTCCCTTCCCAGGGCACTGGGGTGTCTCCCACGCAACTTGGCCGCTGCCGCGTCTCACTTAGAGCCGTGATTTGCCGCGACAGCTGTTTGGCAAAGAAGGCGTAGGCTGTATCCCAGGGCTGCTGGGCTGGGAGCAGTGGGAGGGCGAGAGTGAGTTTGGTCTTTCGTCTTTAGGTCCCTTAAATGTGGTAAAGTTTCTTGCATATGAGTGATTTTCTATGTTTTCTTTGAGTTAATGGTTTCTAAGTAGGAAATGGAAATTGGTAAGCTGTAATGGTAGAATGCGCCATTGCAGTTGGAGTGAACTCAGTGAAATAACTGTAGGAAATCCAGTAAATGCAAGGCAGTAATGGATTTCTGCACAGGGCTTTTTTTTCTGTGGTTTTTTTGTTTGTTTTTTTCTTGATGTAATGGTAAACAATGCTGTGTTTTTAAGTCTTACAATCCTGTGTTTACTTTCTTGTTTGTGATGGGCTAATTCTGGCTTCACGTTTGAGTGATTTCTCTTTCGCTTGTCAAACAGGTTAAATACTAACTTGTAGGTTTCCTGTAGGTAACTGCTATAGAGCCCAGAACTAGTCCCGGAGGCGGCAGCGTGAGCCCTCAGCACCTACCCCAGGCTCTGTGGTGGCTCGCTGGAGCGGCAGCGGTGGCAAAAGATGTTGGTCATCTACTTGTGGTGGAGCTCTGTTTGGGTGATCCATCCTGCAGCCAGAGGGAAAATGAGCCATCGGGTAAGCGGCAGTTTCTAAACCTGAATTGAAAAGGAAGAAAACTTGTGTCTTTTGAATCAACAACACGCATCCCACTTGGAAGCTACTGGTGCGCAGACGTTTCTGACTGCTGATTACAGCTGGCGGTTTGACACCGTCTGGTCCTGAATGGATTAAAATGGGAGCGGCCTCGTACTCCTCCTAATGTCACAGACGCCCCCTCCCACCAGGGTCCCTCTGTCACTGTGACTCTCGCCAGTGAGGGGTAGGAATTTGAGCCTCCGAGTCGGTGCAGCTGCCGGATAGGAAGGTGTGTCGGACGTGCCCTCTGTCTTGGGAACGTTCTTCTGCTTCTGTTCATTGGCTTGGGGCAAAGTTTAGGCTTGTTTTTTGAAGTAAATATGCCTTATCAAAATCGCTGCATTCGGATGAAAGAAACCTCTAATCTGCGTATTCGGATTGCATTCACTGTTCTGGCGCTTACAAGAGTGGCGTCAGGAGTTAATGCCACTTCAGGTAACTTCATCATGAGGCCCAAACTCCTGATGTGCAGGGTCCAGGAAGAATTTGCCTATGAAGGTTGCGCTTTTACCTGGTTTTGAAATAGGAGAGAGAATACCTGTGCAGTGCGAGAGCTCTTATGTTCTCTGAGCACATGCAAAATGGAAAGAGCAAAGCAAGTGTTTCACAAATGGGTATTTTGCCGGGGACGGTAGGATTAGATTATACATGTTGTCACGTCCGTGTTTCAGATGCAACCTAAGTGGCATAACACCTTCATTTAGCGTGTGGTTTTGTGCGTGCAGGTCTACCAGTTGCCGCTAGAATTGCTGCTGGAGTTCCACTAAGAAGAGAAATGGTGACCGGGGAAGGGAGACATCTCTGCTTTCAACTGCAAAGCCCTTCAGGAACAGCAATATCGACCCTGCGCTACATCAGCAGAAGCAACCAGCTCGCCGTGGGTTTTTCCGACAGCTCCCTGTCACTGTGGGATGTGAAAACTCTGCAGCGGGAGTAAGTCGCCCTTTGCACTGGGTCACGCCTGGAGGTGCAGGGCTCTCCAGGCTTTGCTTGAGGAGGAAGTCTGTTAATTTAAAGAGCCCTTTTTCAGGGACGGAACTGTGCAGTGTAATCTTGGCCTGTTTAGGAATCCCCTTGTGAAGTAACCACTGAGTCAGACATGGATTCAGTGGGCCGCCTTCTCCCCAGCGGGCTGGGGTTGTTTGCCTAATTGTGCCCGTGGGCTGAGGAACTGCGGAAAGGTCGCTTCTTTGGGGTCTGTCAGGCAGTTACGATGTGAGAGAGCTGCCTCTGTAAGGCAGTTTGTTCTGTCAGTAGTAGTCAGTGACAGCAGGAAATGGGTGTGTTTCAATGAAAGAGGTTTTAGACGTTATTTCTCAGAACCAGCTCCTGCAATGAGGGCATACGTTGAAAGGCTGAAGTAGGTTAACGATGGGGTTTTGGTGATAAGGCTCTTTAAAGCGTTTAGGTAAAAAACGAGTGAGACATGAAAGATCAAGAGCTGCTCGGTGCCTGAAAAGACATTCTCTCCCACATTTCAGCCTTGACCAAAAGAGGGGCTTGACCCATGCCAAGGCTGCGCTGCCTGTGAATGAAAGTCTGCTTGGAAGACTTGGAGATGAGGGTAAGGGTCACGTCAGTTGATAAGCAACAGAGAAATTAGAGAGATGATTGCAAATCTGCCAAAGAGCAATCTGGCTTGAAATATTTGACCCAATTCAGAGAAGGATTCAGTGAAGCAAATCTGCAGTGACTCAGCGGGAACTACTGGAGGCATAAATAGAGAGTGGAGAGAAAGTGAGGTGGCAAGACTAGATTGTGAAGGGGCAAGGAAGGTTCCGAAGTCTGGAGGAGAAATGCTTTCCATAGCCCAAGTAAAGAAACAAGATACTACTTGTGTTTGGCGCTGTTTTCAGCTTGTGCAGAAGAGACGCTGCATTTTCAGTTCAATATTGAAGCAGGCGACAACAGTAGGAACAATCTTTTGCCTGGCAGCTGAAGGAATCCTTCCTGCTCCTCCTCCGCAGGCAGAGGAGGAGATAAAGCCAGGTTATTGCCCGTGATGGACAGTCATTTCCTCACCTCGTGGCTGTTGCATCAAAAGCAGTCGCTTCCTTGGCTCCCTTGTTTGAGACGGGAGCGTGACCTTCTGTGCTTTGAGGAGAAGCACGTCAGGGGCTCTTTGCTCAGAAGATGCTTCTCCCCTTCTACAAAGAGCAGGGTCAGTCGCTCACCTGCTTTCTTTGTCTTTGGTTTTTCTTTGTTTTTAAACCTGCAGGCACCACTCGCAGCTTGAAGGAGGAAGGATTCCTGTCTGCGCCGTTACTTTCCAAGAGCCTGAGAATGGTCCTCGCAAATGTTGCTCCTTGTGGGCTCTTCAGTCGACGCAAGAAAGGTGAATAAAAACTTACTATAAGCCGCTGAATTTTCTTTTTAGTATTTGCTCACATAGAGTTGAGACAGGTGTATTTGTTTGGTTTATTTGGCTGTGCAGGAGATTCTCTCAGCTATGGAAGGAGCTTACGGTGCGATTTGTACAGGATGGAGCAGAGATGAAGAGGGACCTCCGAGTTCCTCCCTGCTGAAAGGAGGCAAAGCGACAGGGCCATATTTTTGTGCTGGCATTCTTAAAAGATTTCCTTTGTTTCCTGGTGACTGCTTCATGGTTTGCTTGATACTCACGCCGTGATATTAAAATGCCCTCAAAAGCAGCTGAGGCTGCAGCTCCAGAGCACTAACGGTGCCGATCCACCAGCCTGCTGCCCCTAAAGGAGGAGGTGACAGCATGGCCGGTTCCCTGGTGCCAGCTTGAGCCTTGGTGAGCCAGCTCAGCTCGCCTGGCAGGGAAGGTGTTCAGCAGCCAAGTCGGTGGTTTCCTGCTGGGCTAATGACTGAAACGAGGGTGTGGAAGGTGCCGTGTGTGCAGGAGAGGGACTGGAGCTCTGGTGGGAAGGGAAGGGTGGAAAGATCTGCCCCTCTCAGCATCAGCAAGCTATTTACTCAGCTCGGCTGCTCGTAGAGTGGCAATCTTTTTCAGTTTGACTGTAAAGCAGTTTTGGTTGAGAACTCTTCACCGTCAGGAACTATTCCCAACCATTTTTAGTCGATAGAACATGTTAAAGCTTTCAGACTGCATGGTTAGCCTTTGCCCCAGAAGCTGTTAGTGTCCAAATGTCCTCCGTTGTGTTTTAGCGGCTAAATGTGACCAATTGTCATGCTTTGGGAAGGGCTGTTTTTCTTTTCAGCGAGACAGTGCTATTCAGGAAACCTCAGCCTAGATCCAAGGAAAGGATAACGAGGAGTATAAAGCAGCTTTGTAACCAAGTGTCATAATTTATGCCTTTTCCAGTGAAGGCGATGCTCTGAGTTTACATCTGTTGCAGTTAGCGTTCGCTGCCAGCAGGCGCTTGGCTTCAGGACAAGCCCTGTATGAGGTAAGATGTGCACGTGCGTGAAAGGATGGAAAGAGTCCTTTTCTCTAAGGGAGTATTAGTGAAGTTGGCAGGGGTCATATTTGCCATGAAAATTCAGAGATGACTAAGAAAAATAGAATCTTCTGCTGAGTGTTCTTGGGCACAGCCTTTGTCCATACGTTTTGAAAACAAGTCGTACAATTTTGCTGTTGGCTGCACTTGGTGAAGGCAGGGAGGGATCTTTCACCCATCAGTCCCTGAGGAGGCGAGAGGAGGAGCTGGCAGGAGCTGACGTGTTTGAGAGGAGACTGTGAATCAGTAAGACGTTCTCATGGCTGCTCCCGAGGGATGTGCTTTCACTCTAGTGGTGTGTGCCTATAGATAACGCCTCGCAAGAGAGCTTTGGCTGCTGGAATGCCGTGACTTCTCTAACTTCATCAGTTCTGTAATCAAGTCACAGAGCAAAGCGCTTTGCATGCCTATGTATTGCATTATTTCAGATCTCTCTCTGTAGGTAAATATGTAGGTTTGTGAAGAAACCTTGATGTTGCAAGGAATTCTGCAAAACACATTCAGAACCAATAATGGGAGGGAAATGCTCAGTTCTGAAAATGTGCAAAGCTTTTACGGCCAAACTTACCCGTTACGGTTTGACACTTAGTTCTCTTGCGTGTCAGGTGTAGTTTCTCTTTGCCATCAGATTACGCGCCTGGGAGAGCTAGAGAACAATACGCGTGTTCTATTAGACACAGACGTTCTTTCCTACTGAGGTGTAATGTCTGCTTTTATCTCAGAATGACCCTTCTCTCTCCTGTGATTTTTTCCGCAGCGTTTGGCATCCTGTGTTGGAAAGAACAGGTTGGATCTGACGGGCGGAGCCTTTCCCTTGAGAGGGCAGGGCAGCAAGGCCAAGTTACTCAGCTGTCGGGCTGTAGAAACCTTTCCCACCCACGCAGCCAGAGAAGGCAGCGTTGATGAAGGTTTGTTCCTGATGTCCCTGTTTGGTGACTCTAAACGAAATGGTTTTGGAGTCCAAGCAATGAATGCTGTTCCATACCCACAGCCTGAAAGTCTTCCATATCTGTGTAGGCTAACTTGTGGGGATTTGTTTGGGTTTTTTTGCTAAACCTCTTGATCAACTCTTACTGTATGAAAAACTTGATTAGCTAATAATTGTGTGCTTGATTTGGCTTAGGACAGGTACAATCTGAACTCAAAAAGGGGCCAGTATGACTGAAACCTATCACAGAGATGCTTGCTATGGTGTAAATGTTTAAAATGATTCTTACTGAAGTGTTGCGTTTCCTGAGTGATGTAACAGAATGAAGCCAAAATAGAAAGTGGTGTTTTGAAAATGTCAGAGAGACTGTTTCTAAGTGGGAGAAAATACAATGTCTTGTCTTTTCCAGTCATATCCCCTGACAGCAGTGTCTCAGTCTTCAGCTGGCAAGTGAATACACGTGGCCAGGGAAAACCATCTACTTATTTGGGTGTATTTGACTTTGACTGCTGGTATCAGGCTCAAATGCCAGGCTCACTAAGGTAGGTTTTTATGAAGCTGTTTTCAGTACCCCTCCCCATAATTCATTGGAAAGTCGGCGTTTAGCTTCTGCACTTGTTTTCTTTCAGGCCAGAAGAATCCCTTCAGGGATGCCCCTGTTTTGCACTGTGGTCACTGGACGCTGTGACAAGCACGACTGCTCCAAACCTCCTTCTGGATGTTGTGGTGCAGGAGCGCAGCCTAAGCTGGAGAGTTCCTCCTTCTTACCCACAACTTGCGCAGTTTTTCATCCAAGCACCTATAATTTTGGTAGGTATTACACGGCTTTGAATAGTGATAAGCTTAAACCGAGCTCAAATGCCATTTATTGGTTGTCCTGTTCACTGTTTGTCATGCAAAAACCCAACCAAACCGAAAAACCCCAACCCCCCACCCACCCACCTCTGATCTCATTGTACTGACCAAGTGTGTGCTGTTGTGACACCCGTCTGACAGGCGGCTGGGTCTGGGGGTTGGGTGCTTCTGTAACGCAGCCCGTGACGTGGTGCTGGTGATCAGATGAAATGACTCTGGGCTGAAGCTCAAAGCGCAGCACCTCGATAGCCCCGGAGATAAAATTTCTACACTCAGCCATTATTTTTCTAAAAGAGGTTGTAAGTGATGTGATGAAGAAAACGGGTACTTGGTTGTACCTTTCCAGAGGCTGCTATGACAGAAATGTAAACTGGTACTTCCATCACGGTGAGAGTATGGAATGTTGTCCGGCGTTCGTTGTCTCTGCAGATGGCAGGTGCTTGCTGAGCTCTGGAGTTGTTCATATGACATGCAGCGGCTTCCAGAAGGAGGTGAGCTTTTACTGTGTCTTTATTGAGAATGTCAAGAGATGGACCTTTCCTAAGCTTTCCATGGCGCTGCTTTTAGCGTCAGAGGCCATTTCATGCTGCTCCTGCCCATCCACACGCGTAACTGCAATTGTACCCTGCCAGTTTTATGCAAATGGTGATGTTTGAGGTCCCCTCTTGGGCGTGTAAACCCACCGTTGCCTCCCGTTGAAGCACGATCAGGGCCTGAATGTCTAGAAAGGAAGGCAGCGCTGCTCTAGGAGCAGGACGAGAAAGTCGGGGAAAGCTGTTCCTTCTCTCTCATCAATGAGTGCAACTGCCTGCATGGTCCTGATTTCGGGTTTTGATCCCTGATGAGCTGGGAAAAGGAGGGCAGACTGGAGAAAAGGAAGCATCGTTCCCTCAGAACAACCTTCCCCCCATCAGTTCCTCAAAGCATGAGGTTCCGTGCAGGAGGTTAGAATTAGCCTTTGGTAAGTTGTCATGTCAGAGGGAAAGTTTCCTGTGCTCCTCCCAGCAACAAGCAGCCCAGCCTGTGATGCCCGAGTGAGGGCACAGTTAGAAACAAGCACTTACTGTTGGTGGTTGGGATGTTGAAAGCAGGTGGGATTCTCCTTTTCTTTTGTCTGCTACGTTTAGGAGGAGCAGTTAGAGGCGGTCTTGTCAGCTGCTGCCCAGACAGGTTCTGTAGGGCTTCTGAGCGGCTGCATTAAGCTTTGGACATCTAAAGGTAACACTTCTTATGTGGTTTTTGTGTTGCATATTTTTTTAGTTTGGAATTCTTGATTCATTTCTTTGTTGTTCTCTTTAAAAAAAGAGCAGCCAAGTTCTGCTGCTAATGTAGAGTTTGCCCTTGACTGGACATGGAGCAAAGTGATCTATACAAAAGGCGCATTTGACCAAATCTGTGAGTACTAGTGCAGCCATGCTGCAAACCTAGAGTCATTCTTTCCAGCTGAGCTCATTCAGTGATCTGCTGGTAGATGGTCTTGCCCTCAGATCTGGAAGTGCGCTTTGCGACTCTGAACTTGCTCTGCAGGCTGACGCTTTCATACTTGCTCTTGAAAAGGTGTTGTGCTGTTTGACGGCTCCTGCAGCTCCACTGACCCGCAGAGGTTACAGGCTCTTCAGCGCCGCCAGTTGCTTTTGAGCAACCTTAGCAGAGTCTTAAACTGCTTTCTAACAGCAGCCCACGAGCTGGCTGGAGAAGGTTTGTCACAGTATTTCTAACTCGGTGGTATGTTTTATTAAGATTTGGGATGATGCTGGGGCTGTAATTGTGGAAAGAGGAGCTGCTGTTGGTTTTGCTGACGGGCAGCAAGTCAGATGTAGCGGGGAGAAGGGGCTTAAATGGGAGGGGTTGGGGCTGCCACTTAACGCGCGTTGAGTTCAGGGCAAGAGTTTGTTGTGGGGCTGGTGCGAGTGGGTGGGGAGGCTGCGTTCAGCAAGGAGCTGTGCACGCACCCGGCTTGAAATTACAGCAGCGGGATGTGGCACTGTGACAAATACTCCCTTTGGTTGTCAGCTAGCAGTGCGTAATTGCATGCAAATATTGGATTGGAAATGACTAAAAAAGGAAAGGAAGCATGAATGAGTGACATGTGAAGTGAGTTGCATGAATTTCTGTAGCTGTTTCTATTACCAATTGTTCCTGGCATATTGAGGAGGAAAGAGAATATCCCTTTGCTAGAGTAAAAATCTCTGCTCTGTGAAAAACAGATGTCTTATCCATGAGTGGATTTAACTGTTCAGGCTTTCCTTTTTTTATGTAACTGTTAGTGAATCTGCTTCTTTGTAGGGGTTGCTTGTGATTGTGGGTTTTTTCTTCAGATAAGGATGTGTTACGGAGTGAAAAAAATGCAGAGGCAAAGATTTCTACCGTGTTATTTTTCTACTGTCTATTTAGTGCAATGAGGGGAGTTTTATTAAAAAACAAAACAAAACAAAGCAAAAGAAATTGCATACCAACAGTCCTCTTGAGCTTGTTTTTACCTGTTTTGCAGACTTGACAAAGAAGCTGGCAGAAACCAGCCTCACAGCTTTGTATGCTCGAGTGGTCCTCTGGTTCTGTTGGTCCCGTCTCCTGCCCGAGGGCTCAGGTAAGCATAAACTGTCCTGCATTTGTAGCAGTAAGTGGCTCCTATGAACACCTGCCTAGCCGTGGTTCTGTCAGTGCTTCATCAATACCAAGCCGTGCCGGTTCAGTGACAGCAGATGCTGAAGTTCTGCTGCTGAAATGGAGGTTTGACGTTTTTTTCCAACTACGTCGTGTAGAATGATGCCAACAGTTTCTTTCCGGGGTGTTTCTCAGAAACAGCACTAAGCCTCTGAGTGAAGGAGTTGCTCGTGCCCACAGCTTGAAATACTTGGGATTTTAAACAAGTAACTCCTAAAGCACCAACACGGGAATGCTTGATTTTACAGTAAAGGCACAGCCTGCATGTTTTGAACTTGTTACTGATTGTTTGAGGAAAAAATACACCTTGGAAATAGTTCATCATTTGGATGGGTTATAAATTCTATTGTCAGCCTTAATTGCCTTACGCATGCTCACGTGACATGTTTAAACACCCATTCCCTTTGAGAATTGGGTTTTTTCTTTATAGTGAACCTCAGCTGACACTACATGTTCTGGATGCGACCTCAGCTGTAAACTTGAAATGGCGCTTGGGACAAGAAGGAGTTGACTCCTGTGTCTTCGGTCTCTTTTAGCAAAGGCAGAAGGAGGATTGGCTGCTTTCAAAGTCAGAGGCTGGCCTGTGCGTTGGATGCTCAGCTTATACATGCTTCTGTCTTTTTAGTCAAAAACTGTAGGTTGAAAATGTGATATTACCTCTTTAACTTACTTCTTATTTATTGCCTGTAGGAGGTGATATGCGTTTCTCTAGACCTTTCTACAATTATCCTCTGATTCAGAGCTACTACACGGGTCATCGACAGAAACTGGAGCGTTTATCAAGGTAAGACGTGCAGGAAAGCTCTAGAACAGTTCCACTGCAAATTCAGAAGCGGCAGCGAGTGGCTTTTCCATCAACAGCTGCATTTGCTACGCTTCATGCATTTGCCGGCAACAGCCCTGACTTCAGTGATGCGCGTGTTCTGCAGAACACAGAGGTTACTTTCCTGGGTTAAAACGTTGATATATACCTCTGCTTAGTGCCCTTTGTTGGTATCATCGTTTCTTTGAAGCGCACGTAATTCACTGGCTATTCTGTGTGATTTGTGACTACTGGAAAAGGGCATGTGATGAGGACAGGATCCGTCACGGCCAGGTCAGCAAGGCACGGCCTTTGCAGAGCAATTGTTCTGGACACAGAAGAAAGCATGTTTTAAAAACCAAAAATAATCTCTCTCCTTGACGAGTAGTAGATGGCGATAAGGGGATTGGCCCAAATCTCCTACTCCCAAGCACCGCGGTGTCCTTGAAGGAGATGGGCAGAGGTCCACGCAGCTGGCACAGCCAGCGCTCTCCTGGCGACTGGATAAAAGTGCCTTCCTCACGGGAACTCCCTTTCCTGGACTGGCTCCCTGGCATACAGGTGATGTGCCTTGGGTTAGGTGAGAGCAGATTTTAATTTGGCACCTGTACTGTAACTAAAGCAAGTCCTAAAGAAGCTCAGGCTGTGGCACCGTGAACAAGGTGCTGCAGGAGGAGTCCAGGTGGAAGCTGCTCTATGTCAGGCGTTGGCTTTCAAGCTCCTCTTCCTGAGGTTCCTTCTGAGGTAACTCTCGTACAGGCTCACGGGCTCCTTAGAAGCACCACCTCCAGCGTGCTGCTTCTGCTCGTCCTCCTCGGGAAATGAAAGGCTGGCGTCGCAGCCCGCAGGAGCCTGCGATGGGCTTCTGAGGAATGCAGTGTTTACCAGGCCAGCCCTCCGTCACTGTGATGGCATGTGCAGAGGCACAAACGTGCTGCTTCAGGTGGTACCAGAATTCAGCTGTGGGCTCAGCTTTGTGACCGTGACTGTTTTTCAGTAACAGAAGCGAGGTGCTGAGAACAAAGCCGGACATTTCCGTGCTGTGGTCTCACCGCTGTGTGTGGGAACAGTCCCGCTGGAGGCGTGAGATTTGGGGTAGCTTTGCTCACGCTGCCTTTGTATTACAAGTAATGCGGCACAAAAGAAAACCTGAAAACTAAAAGGTCACTGCAACTTTCCCCGTAATAGGGGAGCTTCTAGGATTCCTACTTGGAACTCCTTTAATAGCTCACTATGATCTAATGAACACCTTTCACCTGACTGAGAAATTTCTTTCCAGTCTATTTCAAGTCACGATCATGCCTGTGTATGTTTGTTCCGTTCTTGGGCTCGTGGGAGCTTTTGCTGGGTTTGTTTTGGCTGGAGGAAATCTGTGACACCGCGAGGCTGGAATTAGTGTTTTCCTCTGTGCAAATCCTCGCTACGTTTTGTTCCAGAGGCAAATGGGACTCTGACTGCCTGACGGTCGATGGGATGGTTTCCCAGTTAGGAGACCAAGTTGAGGAGATGTGGCAGAGAGAGGAAGGAGGAACTGGGAAATACCCACCTCCTAGTTTACGGGTGAGTGTTGTGTTCCCTGAAAACAACCACCACCACCACAAACCCCAGCCCCAGCCCAGCCCTCCCCCAAAGCCAATGATTTCTCAAAGAGAGGAGTTTTTAAAAACCTTTTCCCTTTTCATTCCAGGCACTGCTGGAGCTCTATTTGCTAGAAGGCGTTGAAGAAAGCCACAAACATGCAATTGTATCCCTTGGAGTTATTTCTGTCACACCTCCAGTATACGCGCATCAGGGGTCTGAAATGTCTGTCACCTACGCGTTCGATGCATTTTCTAATTTATGCTTCAAACACAGTGCAAGGGAAAACATGTAGTTTAGAATGAAGGCACAGAAGGAAGCTTTGATTATTTGTTTGTACTGTGGATTGTTTAGGAATTTTTAAAATGTTTTGTTGCAAAGCCTTTTCTGATGTGAGAAAACAGGTTTACTAAGCAACGTTAAAGGTAGAAAGCTCCCTTAGGTTTTCTCAAAATTTAGACACAGTTTTTCATTTTTGAAGCACCCACAGCTGTAGCAAACGGCTGCTTCCTCGAGCAATGCACTAGAATGTGCTGCTTCAGAGCAAAAGGATTTCTGACAGCGGTTTACCAGGACCTGATTTTGCTGAAATCATCCATTTTCCAGCACAGCTAAGAGGGCTTGCTTTTGTGCTGTTACAAGAGGAGGCACACAGAATAATAAAGAGAGAGAGAAGAGAAAAGCCACTGGGCAGAAACTGAATTTTTAAGCTGCCGAAATACACTGTGTTGCTTTGGTTGTTTGTTGCCTGACCCGAGAGGGGAGCCTAGAGAGCAGGGGCTTTAAAAGCTGTTGCACCCCGGAGCTCTCTGATGAGAATACACCCCCCAAAACAGCTGTCAGAAAGAGAAAACGACACTGCCGATGAGTGATCCAGGTACTGGTTCAAATCCAGTTTTAATCATTGAGAGCTAAGCTGTGCTGTAAGGACACCCTAATTTCAGTTGTTTCATATACGCTGGAAAGGAGGGAAAAACCAGCTGTAGAACTTGTTTGCTTTAATAATCAAGCATTGGCCGTTCACGTGTTTTGAATGTCCAGCCGGTGGCTCCAGTGACTAAAGAGGGAGCCTGAGTTTCCAACGGAACTGTTTAAATATCGAAAGGCAACCTTTCTGAATGCCTTGGAGAAATCAGAGAGTCTGTCTTTCTGGTTATTTATTCAGAATGCAATTTTGTTGTTAGGGCCTGGCTACCTTCAGGTTGCAACAGCGTAAAACGGCAGGACTAATACATGAGTATTTTCTGCGTCCTACCACTATGATATTTTTATTTCCTTTTATTATTTATTCCTATTATATTAATCATAGGAATAATATTATTTCATGTGATTATTTCATGGGATAAATTGTTGGTCTTGCAAATTTATTAGCCTTAATTAGATACTTGATATCAGACAATTTACTTGCTGCTAGACATCATGCGTTCCTTTCGGAACAAAACAGAAGCTTCTGTCAACTCCTTCCCAGCTGCCTTTGCCATCCCTTGGAGTTTCGTGAAGCTTATTCAAGGATTTTGGCTTCTAGACCACAAGGACTATGAAGTAAGCATGTGACAGTTTAGTTAGGCATACGTTGTGGTACAAGGCTATGATCTAGCAAATGACTTTAAAAACCTGGTGCTTAGCTAATAACAGGTGATAAACCATGGGAAGCTTTTTTTGTACTTCTGCTCCAGCAGCACCTTCAGCAAGACGTGATGATCTGCAGTTTGGTTTCCGTTACGTTGGCAGGAAATGGATTAAGGCAGTGACGAAGCCGCCTTTAATAATGCCTGACACGTGACTCGCCAAAGCCATCTGTTTGGGTTGTTTCCAGCAGAGCAGGCGCGCACTTTCTCAGACGCAGTGGTTTGGGTACTTTAAATATTCAAAATACCATCCCGGCAGCGTGATTTGAGGTGGAAGACTGCAAAAATGACTTTTCCATCTAATTCATGTTCCTGCTGATGCTGAATGGTGTTCTTTGCCTGTCACGATGTCAGTATAACCTGCTTGCCTGGGAGAATAACCTGTAGTTATAAAAGGTGATGTTTGCATACGGAGATTTGGTGGTCCTAGAAAAGTGAGAATCGCTCCTTTTAAAAGACTCCCTTTGCTCCGTACGGCTCACTGAATATTTTTTGCTGCAAATCCTTCAGAATTTACATTTGCCTGTCCTGTATCAAGTCTTTCATTAGTCATCGCCTCAGTTTCTGTAACAGACCTTCACCCTCACTGAAGACACTTTTGAATAGCTTTGTTGCGTGCGTGTGTGTATATATCTCAGTAAAGCTGATCTCTGGCTCCTGCAGAGCTCCCTGGCCCTGCTCTTTCATCCGGCTGCAATCAAACCTGTGTCGTGGCAACACGTGAGAGTTCCTCAGTCCCTCGTGTGCCAAGGAGAGCATGGGTGAGCCCTCAGATACACACAGACGATGAAGCCGTCGTTCTCAAGCAGTCGTGAAGTGCGGCTCTTCCTCACTGTGCTGTTGTCCAACAGGTAAAGAAATATATGCCACCATTTTGGCATTGAAATCCTGTGAAAGGTGGAGAACAAACAACAGAAATCACAAACCCCTAAATTTCCTTTAAACTTTGAGCACAATAGTTGAGGGGCATCTTTTTTGTTATCCTATTAATATTCCTTTACATCTCGAAAAATCAATTACAGGTGCACGGCGGAGGCTTGGGCTCTGCTGCAGCAACACACCACTAAGGTAAACATGGACGAACTACTAAAACACATGTATGACATGTGTCGGGAGATGGGGCTGGTGGAAGACTTCCTGAAGCTGCCTTTCACAGGCTCCGAACAAGTAAGTGCGGACAAGAAGAAAACCTTCATCCCTCTTTGCAAAGAGAAGAGGCAGTATCGTCATCTATTGTTTTAAATGTGATATTTCTCATAGAAGTGTGTGGAGAAATTTTTACGGAACCGTGGCATTCTTTCAGTCCACCGTCTGCAGCGTGCCCACTACGTCCCAGCAGCACAGCTGACCCAGGCGATGAACGTTCATCTCACGGTAAGCGTAGAAGTTCTGCCGAGTGGGCCGGTTTCTCTCAGGGGTTACGAACCGGTTTAACAGCGCTCGGTGAGAATCCTGCTTTCCTTATCACACCCTTCTTTGAAATACCAGGAACGAGCCTCTACACCTTACGTTACAGCTGAACCCAAAAGTGGAACAAAATGTTTCGCTGCTCCAATGCTGCCCTGTGAAGTTGTAAATTCAATGTTCCAGGCTGTTGTTGGCTCCACTTCTGATAGTTTGCATCTGAGGAATAAATAGATCTCTTCCCTGTCAGCCGCTCTCACCACTCAGTTATTCAGAGATGTATGTTATGGAGGGCTGGGATTATTGGAAGTTGTTTGGGTCACTGTGGAATGAAGAGAGTGTTGTGTGTATCTCTTGTACCTTGCACGCAACTCTCTTTCTCTCGCTGAGAGCGGTCAGGATGCCAATCCACAGGCAAAATTTGCACCGTGGGGTGTTCTTTTTTTGTGTTATTTCCTCAAATTATAGCGTGAGCTCTGCAGTTCCACAGCTTTCGTTTTACCACTTTTAGGACAGAAATTCCTACCTAACTTCGGTATCTCAAAATAGGCAGGTCAAAGCCTGTGTCATGGGAACTTCTGTGGTGGTTCTGTGATCCATGTGCTGTTTTGGGGAACCATAGTTCTCCAGGGAAGCAAACGTACCCAGGTGGCTTTGGAAGGTTTAGGTCCTGCGTTTGAAAGCTTCCATCCAGGGGGAAGGGGTGTGTAGGTAGCTTTCTCTTCCTCATTTTAATCGTCACTTCCTTTTGTCCAACGTAACCCGCCGTTGCCCTGGAGATTCAGTCACCTGGGGCAGTGGCGTTTCAGGAAAAACAAGGGCAAGGCTGCTGTTTTGTCAGCCACGTGAAACTTGTGGGTGCTGACGAGCGTGTCAGAATCAGGTTCTGCAGAGTGCGGGAATGGTTTTAAATTATAGCTGTAGGTTCTGTTGTTATTCCAGTCTTCCTTCGGCTTGGCTAAAAATACCGGGTGAAGCTGGTGTGCGCTGATGGTCAGAACTGGCTGCCGTTCTGTGCCGTGGGTGTATTTTACTGCACCTGTAGAGGAAACATATTCACTAATTTGAAATAGCACCGAGAGTTCCGTGCAATGAACTCCTTGTCATTAGTTACCTTCTTGCTTTACGCTTTTTGTTCATCAGAATGATCGTGCTCCTCGCTGGAGACAGAGAGCAGTTGCCAGAAATTCTCTCTCAGGCCAACACGGCAAGACCCTTCCTAGAGGTCCGAGGCAGCTGGCTGCAGGGAGAGCCAAGCCTTCCCGTCTGCCTTCATCCGGACCAAGAGGAGGTAATTTTTCAGGGGGGAACATAACGCACAACTAACCATCGCTTTGATTGCACAAGGCTGATCGTTTTTCCCTCGTGCTTTACAGCCGCAAGAGCAAAGCTGTTCTCAACGGTAACAAAACCAGCTAATGCAGGATATGTGGATCCAAGAGCACCTTTCAGCAGTCGTGTATTGGCCAAAGGTAGGGAGTTATGGGTAGGAAACGAGCAGAAGCCCAGTTGAGAGAGAGTTTTTTCTGTTATGATAATGTTTGTTATGCAAAATAGATATATTTACACTATGGTAAATGTGTTTAGAGAATTTAAGAGAGCTGAAACGAAAACAATGATGAGCATCAAGCTGTTGGTGTACACATCTTGCTAGACTTGATTGTGTGATCAAATAGTGATCTCTTCCCACTTGCTGACACCTTTCTGCTTTGTTTCTGCCTCTTTCACTTAAAAATAGGCAGAACGATAAAGAGCAGGAAAGAGGCCAGTAGCTGTCAGATGAGTTTCCTACAGGTGGTAGGGCCAAATCAACCTCAGTTCTGGTATATTTGGACTTGAGGGCAATGAAGGTCAGTTACTGTCCTTCTCTGCTGTCCTTTTGTCATGAGAAAAGACCAAGACCTTGGACAGATCGTACTACAAGGACATGCCCAGCATGCAAATAAGGCCGCAGATAACTAAGTAGTTTAATCCCCCATCAGAACCCCTTCTCATGGAAGATGACTCTCAGGGTTGTCAGCGCACTCCATTTATTTGCTGCAATTCATCCCTTCCCATGTAACCAACCATAACTAGCTTGTGGTGGGGAAGAAGCAAGCTCCAGGCAGAAGCCAGTCCATAGTCTCTTGTGAGTTGTTAGGCAATGCTTGTAACCTCTTAGTCTAGGCCAGTCGGAAAATGCTATGAAATAATAGAATTTCACATAGTAAGGTAGCATTTGTTTCTTACGTTGCTGGTACTTTTGTCTTCTGTGCAAACCTTGCAGGTTTCCATCGCAGGAATGCTGTTCTCACCAAAGCAGTCACGATAACGAGTGCCTTTGGATGCTCGGAGAGAAATGTTCTGCGGTTCCTTTTGAATGACATCTGTTCCTCAAATAAAAAGCGTTTCCCAATGCACTGTGCTGTGTGGGTGACCCATACGTGAGGCAGAGGGAAAAATGCAAGTGGCGGTTCCTGATGTGCCTGTTGGTTCAGGTCACTCACTCCTGGGCTGTGCATCACCCGGCGTGGTTCAAGAGCAGGCTTATCCCACAGCAGCCATCGGTGTGGTGTGCCTTGCTCTTGAACTGGGTTTAAACCCAGACTAGACCATGATTTATTAGTGAAAGCCTGATTGCTGGTAGTTTGATACTATGGCTGTAATTTGAATACAGACAGAGAGAAGGATGCAGGAAGGAGGTGTGTGACTTCTGTGAACACCGACAGCACAAGCGTGTGTGACCCTAGGAATCCAGGGCACAGGAAAGCCTTTGCTTCTGATCCAGCCTATTGGTCTCAGAGGAGTTTCCTAAAGGACGAGAACGGCATGCTCGTCTCCGCAGGATCCAGCAGTTCCGTGGGCCAGGTAAGCCTTGAGTCAAAGAACCAGCTGGAAGCAGCTGTCACTAATACGCAGCTGGAGGCCGGTCAGTTCCTTTATCTCCCGTTACTAACACTCATGTCAGCGTAACGCAAAAGACCGGCATTTATCACTTTCCTGGTGTGAAGCAGTGGCTAGATCTTATCTGCGTTTCTGTCCTCCTGGAACTGAGTGCTACTGTCAAGTGTGCTTGCCAGTCTTGATTCTTAATTTAAACAGTCAGTGAGGGCTCTCCTGCCAGACAGCAGTGCTTGTGTGTGCATTTGCTTTCTACTCTCTGAAGAGGAGGCACTTGATGGTTTGTTAGAGAAAGATCTCTGGTGATCATGGTCAGGGAGTGCTGGAGAGCTCCTGGCACGGTTATAACGCCACTCTGCCGGCGTACGGTCAGACGGGCTCAGGGGAGAGCCCATGAGCGACGATCGGGTATGGTGCGAACAGAGGCTGGGTGCCCGTTGTGCGCCAAGAGCTCTTCAAAGCCCCCCGCACTCGGGAGAACCACAAGCAGTGCCAGGTGGGATTAGCACAAAGTGATGCTACATGGAGTAAATGGGTCGCACTGATCACCCAGCAGGCTCGAGTAGGGAACCCCAGTGGCCCGGGAGTCTTGGAAGTGACCATGGGCTGGCCAGAAGGCAAAGACTTTGGAATATGACCAGAGGAGGGGGTGACACGTGCTGAAGAGGCCCCACTGTATAACAAACTGCCAGAAAATGAGAAGCAGTATGCCCTGTTTACTGATGGGTCCTGTCGCCTTGTGGGAAAGCACCGGAGATGGAAGGCTGCTGTATGGAGTCCTACACAAGTAGCAGAACCTGCTGAAGGAGAAGGTGAATCGAGTCAGTTTGCAGAGGTAAAGGCCATCTAGCTGGCCTTAGACATTGCTGAACGGGAAAAGTGGCCAGTGCTCTATCTCTGTACTGACTCCTGGATGGTGGCAAATGCCCTGTGGGGCTGGCTGCAGCAATGGAAGCAGAACTGGCAGCGCAGAGGCAAAGCCATCTGGGCTGCCGCACTGGGGCAAGATATTGGTGCCCAGGAAGAGAACCTGGTTGTAAAGGTACGGCATGTGGATGCTCACGTCCCCAAGAGTCGGGCCACTGAAGAGCATCGAAACAACCAGCAGGTAGATCAGGCTGCCAAGATTGAAGTGGCTGAGGTGGATCTGGACTGGCAGCAAAAGGGTGAACTATTTCTAGCTCGGTGGGCCCATGACACCTCAGGCCATCAAGGGAGAGATGCAACATAGAGTGGGCTCGTGATTGAGGGGTGGACTTGACCATGGATGTTATTGCACAGGTTATCCACGAATGTGACACGTGCGCTGCAATCAAGCAAGCGAAGCGGGTAAAGCCTCTGTGGTGTGGGGGACGATGGCTGAAATATAAATATGGGGAGGCCTGGCACATTGACTATATCACACTCCCACAGACCCGCCAAGGCAAGCGCCATGGGCTTACAATGGTAGAAACATTGACTGACTGGCTGGAAACATCTCCTGTCCCCCACGCCACTGCCCGGAACGCTCTCCTGGGTCTGGAAAAACAAGTCCTGTGGCGACATGGCACCTCAGAGAGAACTGAGTCAGACAACGGGACTCATTTCCGAAACAACCTCACAGACCCCTGGGCCAAAGAGCGCGGCATTGAGTGGGTGTATCACACCCCCTGTCACGCACCAGCCTCTGGGAAAATGGAGGGGTACAATGGACT
Source organism: Phalacrocorax aristotelis (assembly GCF_949628215.1). NCBI lineage: Eukaryota > Metazoa > Chordata > Aves > Suliformes > Phalacrocoracidae > Phalacrocorax > Phalacrocorax aristotelis. The sequence continues at coordinate 62,261 of NW_027441230.1, read as the reverse complement.
GTTAAAAGCTACGCTGAGAGCAAGGGGGGGTGGGACATTCAGGCCCTGGGGTGCACATTTGGCAAAAGCCACGTGGTTAGTCAACAGGAGGGGATCTGCCAGGCGAGCTGGCCCTGCCCAGTCAGAAATCCTACATCCTGTGGGAGGGGATGGAGGCCCTGTAGCGCACGCAAAAAGTACGCTGGGCAACACAGTCTGGGTCCTCCCTGCCTCAGGCAAAGGCAAAGCCGTTCGTGGGATTGCTTTTGCTCGAGGACCTGGGCGCACTTGGTGGGTGATGCGGGAGGACGGAGAAGTCCGACGTGTGCCTCAAGGGGGTTTGATTTTGGGCGAAAACAGGCAATGAACTGAATGGGGCAATGCAAACTGCTATATAATACTGTGTGTCACCTCTGTGTTGTATCCACGATACCAGAGTACGAGCCTCCCAAGCCATGGAAGATAAACTGCGACACAAGCAAAGTGCAGCAGTGACGGAAGGATGCCTGACTCGGCGTGCAGCAGCCCAGGTATGGGACCTGGGCATGGCGTGAGCGGTGTGGAATAAGGGGAGGCGGCTGTGCTGGTTTTGGCTGAGAAGGGGTTAATTCTCCTCACCGTGGGGGGCGGCTGCCTTTCCGGCTTCCCGCGCTCTGCCGCGGGGGGGTGGGGGTGGGGGGGTGCTGGGAGGGGCGGGGCCGCGGGGGGGGCGGCTGACCCCGACTGGCCAGTGGCATGTTCACTCCATACCACGTGACACCACGACCAGGATATTAAGGGGGGGGGTGAGGTGGGGTGGGGGGTGCAGTTGCGGCTCGGGAGCGGGGCGGCGGCGGGTCGGCGGTGGGTGAGCGGCTGCGGCGCGTGGGGTTTGTTCCCGCGGTTCGTTCCCCCTCTCCCCCTCCCCCCCCTTTCCCCCCACCCCGCGGGGCTTTGCGCCTCTCGTTGTTCTCCTTTCCATTGCATTTCTGTTGTTGTTTCTTTTAATTTCATTTATGAAACTGCTCTTATCCCAACGCACGAGCGTTACCCTTCTGATTCCCTCCGCCATCTACCGGTGGGGGAGGGGGCGAGCGACTGTGTGGGGCTGAGCTGCCGGCCAAACCACCACAGGCCCTAGAAGTGAAGGTTTGGAATTTAAAACGGAGGCTTTTAGCTTTCAAAGTGGGGTATGGACCCTGAAAGTGAGGGTTGGAGCCTATAGATGAGGCTTTTAGCCTTAAACGAGGGGTTTGGATCCTAAAAGGCACGGTTTTGAAAGAAAAACTGATGGTTAGAGCATGAAAGGACCGGAGTCGCTGCTAAAAGTGAGGGTTTGGGAGCTAAAGAGGAGGGACTGAGCGTTACAAGTGGGGTTTGGATGCTGGAAGTGCGGCTTTGGGTGTTAAAAGTGAGGCTTTGACTTTTAAAAGAGGAATTTGAACCCTGCAAGGGAGGGTTTGGCTGTTACAAATGAGGCTTTGAGCTTTAAAAGAGGGGTTTGGACAATAAAATGGAGGCTTTTGAACTTAAAAATGAGGGTTTGTCCCTAAAAAGGAGGGGTTTGGGTCCTAAAAGTGAGGGTTGGTTTGGGACCAAAAAAGGATGCTTTGAGCCCGAAACGATGATTTAGACCCTAAATGTGAGGCTTTGCAAGATATAAATGAGGTTTTGACAGTAAAAAAGGCAGGTCTGGACCCTAGCAGTGAGGGTTTGGGACATCTAAATGAGTCTTTTGGATTTAAAAGAGGGGTTTGGGCTCTAAAACTCATGGTTTGCAACAAAAAACTTACGGTTTGAGCAATAATGTAGTCGATTTGATGCTAAAAGTGAGGGTTGGTTTGGCACCTAAAAATGAAGCACTGAGCGCTAAAAGAGGGGGTTTAATGCTCAAGCGGAGGCTTTAGCTGTGTTAAGAGGGCTTTGGGTCCTAAAAGTGAGGGTTTGACCTTTAAAACAGGGGTTTGGAGCCTAAAAGTGAGGTTTATGGTCCTAACTCTGAGGCTTTGCTGTTGAAAGTGAGGTTTTGGGTGCTTTGAAGGGAGGGTTTGGGACCTAAAAATGAGGCTTTGAGCCTTAGAAGAGGGGTTTGACCAATAAAAGGGAGGATTTGGAATGTAAAAATGAGATTTAGTCCATGAAAAGGAGGGGTTTGGACCCTAAAAGTGAAGGTTTGGGACTTCTAAATGAGGCTTTGAGCCTTAAAAGATGGGTTTGAACCCCAAAACTCACAGTTTGGAGCAAAAAATGATGGTTTGAGCAGTAAATGATTGGATTTGAATGCTAAAAGTGAGTGCTTGGGACCTCAAAAGGTAGCACTGAGCTTTAAAAGAGGGGTTTGGACCCTTGCAGTGAGGGTTTGGGTGATAAAAATGAGGCTTTGAGCATTAAACAAGGGGTTAGACCCTAAAACCCACAGTTTGGAACGAACAAATGAAGGCTTGAGCTTTACAAGACAGGATTCAATTCTAAAGGTGAGGATTTGGGACATAAAAGGAGGCACTGAGCATTAAAAGAGGGGTTTGGACGCTGGGAGTGTGGCTTTGGGTGTTAAAAATGAGGCTTTGATCTTTAAAACAGGGGTTTGGTCCCTAAAAGTGAGGTTTGCAGTCCTGACTATAAGGCTTTGAGCATTAAAAGAGGGGTTTGGACAATAAAAGGGAGGCTTAGGCTATTAAAAATGAGGGTGTGTGCCTAAAAAGGAGGGATTTGGACCCTAAAAGTGAAGGTTTGGCATATAAAAATGAGGCTTTGTGTGGAAAAGATAGGTTTGGAGCCTCAAAGCGAGGGTTTGGGACCTAAAAATCAGGGTTTGTGCCTTAAAAGTGGGGTTTGGACCCACAAGACAGGGTTCGGCTGTTAAAAAAGGAGGCTTTGTGCCTTAAATGAGGGGTTTCGACCTTGAAAGTGAGGGTTTGGGACTGAAAAATGAGGATTTGAGTGTTGAAAGGTGGGCTGGGAACACAAAACCCTCCCTTCTAGCATCGAATCCTGTCTATTAATGCTCAAATCATGATTTTTTCCTTCCAAACGGTACGTTTGAGAGTGAAACCCCTTTGTTTAAGGCTCAAAGCCTCATTTTTATGTGCCAGACCCTCACATTCAGGTTTCAAACCCCCCTTTTAACACTCAAAGCCTCATTTCTAGGTTCCAAAGTTTCACTTTTAGCACCCAAACCTGAGCTCACTTTTAGGAGCCAAGACCTCATTTTTTATGTCCAAAGCCCTATTTCCACTGGCAAAGCCTCATTTTTAGATCCCAAACCCTCACGTTCAGGGTCCAAACTCCTCTTTTTATGCTCAAAGCCTCATTTTTACCACCCAAAGCCTCACTTTCAGTGTCTAAACCCGTTTTAAACCTTGCAGCCTCTGCTTATGGGGTCCTGCCGCCCCTCATTTTTTGAGTTCCAAACCCCTCTTTGAAGGCTCAAAGCCTCCTCTTAAGGTCCCAGACCCTCACTTTTCAGGGTCCAAACCCCTGTTTTAAAGCTCAAAGCCTCATTTTTACCACCCAAAGCCTCACTTTCAGTGTCTAAACCCGTTTTAAACCTTGCAGCCTCCGCTTATGGGGCCCGCAGCCTCTGCTTACAGGGTCCCGCCAACCCTCATTTTTTTGAGTTCCAAACCCCTCTTTGAAGGCTCAAAGCCTCCTCTTAAGGTCCCAGACCCTCATTTTTCAGGGTGCAAACCTGTCATTTTTACTCTCAAAGCCTCTTTTATATCTTGCAAAGCCTCACGTTTAGCTGCCAAACACGTCTTTTAAGGCTCAGAGCCTCAGTTTTCTTTTCTAAACCGCCACTTTCAGGGTCCAAACTGCTCTATTAAGCATTAAAACCTCACTTTTAGGTATCAAGACCTCATTTGTAATGTCCAAAGCCCTATTTTCAACTGCCAACCCTCATTTGTAGGTCCCAAACCCTCACTTTCAGGGTCGAAACGCCTCTTTTAAGGCCCAAAGCCTTATTTTAAAGTCCCAAAGCCTCATTTTTTTTGTTCCAAACCCCTGTTTTAAGGCTCAAAGCTTCATTTATAAATCCCAAACCCTCACATTCACGGTCCAAACCTGTCTTTTGGGTTCAAAGCCTCATTATTACCACTCGAAGCCTCACTTTCACGGTCCAAACCCCTCTTTTAATGCCCAATGCCTACTTTTAAAGTCCCAAAGCCTCACTTTTAGGTGCCAAAACCTCATTTTTTAGATCCAAAGCTCTCTTTTCACCCTCAAAGCCTCATTTTTATATCCCAAACCCTCACTATCACGGTCCAAACCTTTCTTTTAGGTTCCCAAAGCCTCAGTTTTAGGTCCCAAACCCTCACTTTTAGGGTCCAAACCTGTTTTTTAGGTCCCAAAGCCTCACTTTCAGGGACCAAACCCCTCTTAATACTCAGTGGCCTCCTTTTTAGGTCCCAAAGCTCCCATTTAGCATCAAATCCACTCTATTAATGCTCAAACCGTCATTTTTTTGTTCTAAACCATGCGTTTCAGTCCAAACCCCTTGATTAATCCTCAAAGGCTCATTTTTAACAGCCAAGAGGGGCCCAAAGCCCTTTTTTAATGCTCAGTGCCTCCTTTAAAGCCCCAAGCCCTCACATTTAGGTACTAAAACCTCATTTTTATTATCCAAGCCTCATTTTTATATCCCAAACCTTTACTGTTGGCATCGAATGCGGTCTCTTAATGCTCAGACCGTCATTTTCTCTTTCCACACCGAGTTTTAGAGCCCAAAGCCATCTTTTAACGCACAAAGCCTCATTTAGTGGTCCCAAACCCTCGCTGTTAGGGTCCAAACCTGACGTGAGGCTCTTTGCTCTTGCTGCAAAAGCTATTTCAAATCACAGCTTTGAATAAGAAACACTCTACTAGGTTTGTTCCAAGTACATTCATCATCCACTTGTTTCTTTCAATATCTGATCATTTCTATTCAAGCCAAGTAAGAACAGGGTCTCTCCCAATGTCAGGCAACACTGGACCTGTCCAGCAAGCGTCAGTCATACTAGAGAGACAGTAAAAAGCTGAGTATTGTAAAACTCCTGCTTGGGCCCTATTGGTGAGAGAACTTTTGAAGGGAAATATTTCTGACCTTCAGGTCAGTCCAAAGCCACAGTCAGTCAGCTATTGCATTTCCTCTGGCTGTGGTTCCACGAATGGCTCACACTCAGGTGGAATAAATCTGCTTGAGATGCTTGCAAGCACAGATGCTTACAAACCAAATCATTTCTCTTAGTCTGGCACTGTTTAGCTCATGCAAGGACTTAAATTTACTTGGTTTAGGTGTAAGGACGTCAGCGGCAAGTCCTCTGGAACCGGGGCTGGAAGTTGTATTTTAGCTTTACGTATCTGGAAATCACAACTCCTCCTCCTTTGTCTTGTTCACTAAGTAGCATCTACGTGAAGGGCATGAACAAACGTAGGTGAGCGCACAGAAACGTTCATCGTCCTTTAACTCTGCCGCATTCCGGATTTTTAACATTATTGTATTTGTGTGTATATACCATATATTAGGTATATTGGTTAATTTCATATTTGATAAAAATAGTCCATTTGCTTTCCCCTGCCGTTTAATTTTAATGGTGTTTACTGACTGTGACAGAAATGTGCTTTGTTCACTCAACACACTTTCCCCTGTGCTTTAATATCCTACTTTTTACTAAAGCATATTTTCACATTTTCTTGCCGTGTCAATATTCCAAGCACCCATTTTGCACAAAGTATTTCACCAAGTAATTACATTTGGCTGTTCCTTGGCTACTGGCTCTAAAAAAAAATTAAATTTTTGAGGTTAATGGGTTTTCTTTATTACAGCTCAAAATAGTTCATTGTCACACTGTACTAAATTGCTAGCCTTCCATGTCTCTGTTGGGGGGAAATACACACACGCACCCCCAGCAGTGGGTTGTTGATTGATTTTTGTTCACATCTGCACAAACACATTTCTTATCCCGTGAAGTAGTTCTCTTTATTCCAGAGGACAACGCCCGTGCCGTTATTCCTCAGAAGGAAACAAACCCATCTGCTTCTCATAATTTGCACTTGTATTTCCAGATTTCCTGGTTATTTAAAAACCTAAATACTTTGGTATGTGCCACAAAACTTGGATCAACATGCTGTCTTCAGGTTATGCCATGCACGTGCGGTGAGTCTTTTATACAAGCACCAGATCAAATTCACCCCCTGCTGATCGAGTATTTGACAAAATGTTTTTTCGTTAGCGATAACGAAGAGCTGACCTGGTACATCCATCAGTTAACTCACAAAGTGTAAGATCAGCTCAATGAGCGTGACATTTGGAGCTAGCTTAAAAAGAAGGCTGGCAGTCACCTAACGGCTCAGAAATCTTTCAATAATTTTATTGACTTGTTCTTTGTCGCTAAATACTGTAGCTTCATTCTGAAAAGCTACTCTCAACGTTGCCTAAAGGCTGATGCTTTCCTACAGCACTCTCAGGCTAGCTTAACCCCTGAGCTTAAGGAGCAAAGGGATAGGAAACCAAGTCACGCCATCAAGTATCGCTAATAGTCGTGCTGTAACCAAAGTGATGAACTTAATCAACCAGGGATGTTGTTATATTCTGGGGACATGGAGTGTACGAATCAGCGTATCTGTCGATCTGTGTTTTAGTCCCTCGGCAATCATTAATGTGACCGAAACAACAGACAATGTGCTGCTGTCAGAAAAGGATGACAAAATGTGGTTTTGTGTAGCGGGCTGAGAAAACCGGCCAGGGCCGCCAAGATTAAGGGCCAAGTAGGTAAGAGGTGATTCCGGCAGGGGGAGATCTGGACGCGGGGAGTTTTAAGGTTGCTGGGAGGTGTGAAGGTCTGCATGTGGGATCAAGTCAGCTCAGCCCTTTACGGTTTTGAACTGCTTTTCATGTGGAGGAAAACTAAAAGCTTGTAACACTGGGAAGCCCTTTACAGCAGGAAATCAAAGGGCTATTGAGACACTCCTGCCTGAAGGACTTCAAGGTTTGCAGCTTTCCCTTGGGCGGGAGGTTTTGAGGTTTCCCCATTATTAACCTCTGGTGCGGCACACTGCCGTGGGGCTGGGGAGCACAGATCCGATTAAGCGCAGACTTGCTGATGCCACGTTGTCACCGCGGTGGCCACCGTAAGAGAGCCCCGGATGTAGTGCTGTGCAGCAGAAGCTACATCCCTGGACTGTGTCTCAGCCGCTTTCTTACTATACAAATATCTGTGTACGTAGCGTAGTGAAGCCTGCGCAACACAAGTGCATTTCTTTGAGGACTGCTGTGCCATAAGCCACATCTTAGCCCCAAAGTTTTCCTTCCCCCTCAAGCGCGGAGCGTGCACTGCCCTTCATGCAGGGATACTGTCACTGCCAATGTGTTTGTTCTCCTTTTCCCCTTTATAACCATTCCCTTCCCGGAGCTTTCTATTTGCTGACGCCCTTAATATCCAGAGGTGTCAGGGATGAAAACCAAAGCCCTGCCGGCAGCTCAGGGAGGGTGAGCGGCTGCCCTTTTCCAAGCAAGCGGCTGAAATACAGCACGGTCAGCGGCGCTCTCAGTGTCCAGGCCTGTCACTGTCATGCTCCCAGAGCACCTCCACCTGCCCAGACCCCGCCGGGGGCTCAGCCACCGAGAGCAGCTGTCCTGGGAAGAGACTGGGGGGGCCTCGCAGGCCCTGGGGGTGTTGGCATGGCCCAGGCCCCTCTCTGCCTTCATCCCCTCTCCACATAGAAGTGACATTTGATATCCAACTCTATGCTCAGGAAGCTGAACTGTAAATCCAACAGCACCCCCTGCACAAACGCTGGGCTAAAACCAGGTCTGAAGGCACCTACGATGCCGAAATGCCATCAGATTCTTTGTTATGTGCTGACTTCTTTTCCTTACCCTCCTACAGAGCTTATCAGTTTACTGCTTGCCCCTCTTTTGGCTGTTTACCTGGTGAGCTTGTTAAAAAAAGAAAAAAAGGTGCTCTTTCTCTGCAGCCGAGCTGAGTGTCCAGGTGCCCCTTTCCAACATGCTCACAGCTCGGGCTGCCAAGTGCCGTGGGTATGATTTAGATCCCTGGATGTGTGAAGCTTAGTCCTGTGGTGAACGTGGTACTTGTGGTGCGCTTACCCCTAAAGCATCTGCCCCTTGGCTTGAAGGACCAGGAGGTTTCTGTAATATCAAAAGCAGAAAACCATGTGAGATTGAGCTGAATAAAGCCTTTAGTAAACTTAGTAGTTAAAATGTGACTCCTTCTGCAAGGCGATACCTCCCATGAAATGCGACGTTTTCAGGCCCCCAGGATTCTTTATGGCTACCCTGCAAGGCTGTTGATGGAAACATTTTTGTATTTTTACTGCTTACATTTGCACCAGAATAAAAATTTGCATGAGGCGAAGAGAGAGGCAATCCATTTTTCTGTCCTAGCCTGCTCCAGCTCCTTCGCTCAATGGCCGAAGAGCAGCTTGAAGCCAACGCCACATGCTGAGGAATTCAGAGCTGCTGTAACTGCGTTGGTTTCATAGTCAAATTGTAATCTATGGCTCTGCTTCAGCTGCAAAGTGAGGGTCACCTCTCGGTGTCTGATTCCCGTCAGGGATCAGCTCGGGCCTCCTAGGTTTGGATCACAGGATTAGGTTCCGACCGCTCTGGTTTGAATTACTTTTTGCTTGATAATGATGCAGTCACGGCACCCCAGTGCCTTTGTGCTGGAATGGGATCCTCCGTGATCCGTCTTGCACCAACCCAGAAATGGTTGTGCCTTAGGGGCATAAGCAGGCTTATGGCCGCTGACCCGGCTGGGCTGAGGGCAGGTGTCGAGGGCTAATTCTCCTCTATTAAACTGGGGTAAAGGATGAATAAACCATTCAGTGTCAGAAGTGAGCTTGTGTCACTCAAATGAGCCTGAAGACCATCAGGCCCAAGAACGACACCTCCAACACGCCCCACATTCCTCCCTGGGGAGACTCGTGAGCCTGAACCTTTCTTTGCGTCATTAGCCTACGGTGAAACAAAATTCTCCAGCCCGTGGCAGGGTTCCCTGTCGTCACTGGTGGAACAAACTGCCGCAGCTGGTAGGTAGAGTGAGGAAAGAGGGATTTCAGCTTTCGTGCTCAGTCTTTGGTGCTGCTGCCCAGAGAGTAACTCCAGCAGGGAGCTGGCGGTGGGTTCATTTATTTTAGCTATTGCAACCTGCGCGTGCTGTGCGGCCTTCCCCCTTGTTTCCTTCAGCCCACGGAGGCTGCCTTTGGGCCCCCCAGAGCCACCTGAGCAATCGGGTTTATCCCCATTCCTGCTGCTTGTATCCCCTCCGTGCTGGGTCCCACAGGGGTTGTGGACAGACTCACAGAAATGAAATGGAGATCCAGAGGCTGAACTGTGCACTTTTCAGCACACGCTCCTCGCTGCCAGATCAGCCCCCCGTGCACCACTGGGTGTTGCGGTGACCCCCCCCAGAGGTGTGTGCTGGGTGTTGTGACGCACCTGGAGGGGGGGCCGTGTTTTGGTCGCTACAGGTTCAAAGCCACCCTTGCAGGTCAGCCAGAGCCCTGACTGTCGTGTGCCCGGCTGCCTGTCTGCAGTACGGCCTGCCTGGCTGCAGGCAAGGCTTCCCCCGGGCAAGGAGGAGCTCTGGGCACGTGGAAGCGTCAGCAGGGCAAATAGAAGATCTGTTGATTTTTGAAATGCCCTTTCGTCCTCTGACGCCTGCTCTTATTTACTCATTTCCATTTCTTTCTCCCGTTGCAGAATACTTGAGGAACGAGAGCGCCTTTCTGGGAGAGCTGGTGTTTGGGAGCGCAGACACCATTGAACTTCCCTGTGACAGCCACGGCTCTTCTGTGCCTGTTTTCTGGTTTAAAGACGGTATCGGGATTGCACCTCCCAGCAGAGCTCGTACTGGGCAGAAGCTGTTGAAGATCATCAGTGTGTCATACGATGGCTCGGGGCTGTACAGCTGCAAGGCGAGGCATTCCGGCCAGGTCCTGGGAAACTTCACAGCCAGAGGTACAGGTGCGTGCAGAAATACAGCGCGCTCGGGACTGGTATTTTCCTTTTGTTCTTTAAATTTTGCCCCTCCACACGCTCAGTACAGCTGGTGCTTTGCGGGGTTCATCCGTACTGGGCAGGCCTCTGCCTCCCTGGTGACTGCTGGCAGTGATTAGACCGACAGAACCAACCAGCCGAAGCTTGCTTGCGTGTCCACGGCCAATGTTAAAGCGTGACGGTGAGACTGAGAGAGCCTGAGACACGGTGCTGGTCAGATTAAAGCCCAAACGCCCCCTAACACTCAACTAGAGGCAGTGCTATGTGGGCCTTTGAAGTCTTTTGTGAGTGGGTGAGCTGTGGCTCAGGGAGGTTGAGCGAGTGACTTTTTCTGCTCTATGTGACAAATCAGTGGCAAAATTGCATGTAAAAGCTGGAGGTTCCTGAAAAGTATTTCCCTGTTGTAGGCGATGAATGTCTTCCCTCCATCCTGGTTATCACAAATTGCTAGTTTGTTTTGGCGGCAGCTTCTCTGTAAGCTGCGTCCATCTCAAATATGTGCTTCATCAGAGGCGCTTATTGGGATTCCTACGTTGCAAAGGAGCGCGGTGTCAGCAAAGCACGTGCTGTCGTTTGCTTGGCCATATTGTCCGTGATGAGGCCAGCGGGACAGAACAGCTCCAGGCTGTCCGAGGCTGGATCAGTACCCAGGGAGTGTCAGAAGCATCTGTTGTCCCCAGGTAGCTAACCACTGCCACTGAGATCATCCCCGTGATCTCAGGCTGCTGCATGGGTAGAAGGATCCACATGGCTGTGAGCAGATGGGAAGCCTCCTGATGGCACAGATTCAAAGCCTGATTTTTCAGAAAAAGTAACCCGTTGTGGATGTAAGCTTTTAAATTCTCTCCTTTGCTTTTGTGCTGTTGGCGTTTTTCAGGCATCCCCGAAGAGTAGGTCCTTGCCTCCAAAAGTTGAGTTCCCTGAAAAAGTAAGGGGCTCTCTCTGAAAACCGAACACAGAGGTGTTTGTGATTGTAAATCCCATCCACTCCATAAAGGGCTTTCTCTTTTGTGTCAGAAAATTTGTGTGAGTGAGGGAATCAAACCAATCATAATAAATGAAAGCTTGTTTCAGCAAGAGATTTGGAGAGAGAGAGTTTTGGAGGAAGAATGGTGACAAGCCTCTGCTGGTGTGGTGGTGTTTTACTGGGGTGGGGGAGAGAATACTTCAGTTGGTCGGAGCGAGTCCCCAAAAGCGTGGGCCTGTTGCGTGTGCTGCCAACGTTTCTGCAGCTGCCCTCGTCGGGCGGCTGTTTGCAAGGAGTGTGTTTGAGCACTGGGGGCTCAGCAGGCGCCGGGCCCTGGCCCTGGGCAGCCTGCTCTGGGTGACCCTGCGTGCGCAGGGGCTGGACCAGCTGCCTCCAGGGATTCGGGAAGGCCTTTCTCTCCCTTGTGACTCCGTGACTCTGGAAGTGGTGCTGCGAGGGGCCAGCGCTGTGGGAGCGCTGGGAACGTTGTCTTCCCTGGGCTCTGCCTCTGTCGGGACGGCTGCGTGTGCGCTCTGCCCTGAGACACTCGGCGCCTGCGCCCGTCTGTCCAGGTACGCCAAGCAGCGTGCAACAGAGCACACTTTCAGGAGTGACTTGAGGAGCTTTTGCTAGCTTGGCCGCGTTAGAGAGGGACTGCAGCTCCTGCATGCAAGAGTAGTCGTGTTGGAGAATAACCATGGGAGTCCTAAGTTCCCAGGGTGAAGGAGGATGGTCATTTTGGCCGCTTGTGCCCAGCCCGCTGTGGGATAGGATCCAGCTGGGAGGCTGGATTCTGGTTTACTCCTGAGCATGGAGTAAGCCTGTGGCGATTTACACTAATCTGACTGCTGACAGAAATAGGAATGTGGTTGTAGTCGGTGTTTTCAAAGAGAGCAGAAACGCAGTTAGTGTTGGACATGTCTCTTAAAGGAGAGGCTTCACGCCTTTAACCGGTCTCTCTCTCCTTTCCCACTGCTTTGATTTCCCAGTCATCCTTGGTTTAACTTAGCAGAATGATGCAAGTACAACATCCTGATAACCAGATCAGTATATATATTGCTCATAATTTATTATAGGTTTTACCTCCCTGGTTCCATATTGCCAAGCAAATGCATAGAAAAAAAAATGTTTCAAATGCCCGTTGGCTCACTCGGGGAACCTGGGCGCGCCTGATGCGCTGGCAGTTTCACATGCTTTTGTACGCTGTTAATAACGGCAGCATGACTAGCTTTGAAGTCACCTGAAGGGTCCAGATGTCGGAGGGTTCCTTACCTGATGGTTCTTGCCAGTGGCAGTGGTCGGAGAAGCACATCTGATGTGCGCTGTAGACAGGACTGCTCTGTGTCAGGGTGTGAGCTTTCCACCAGGGACGAAGGATTTCTGGCTTGGTGGGGAGTTTGGGGCGGTGAGTGGTTTGCTTTTAAACTCCCGTCTCCCCAGTTAGTTTAAATCCTTAAAGCGTGACTTCCAGTTTGGCCACACAAAGGTCTGTGCTCTTGGCCTGTCGCGGGAGGCAGCGGCAAAGGCAGGGTGACTCGGGGCGGCTCACGGCAGGTGAGGAGGTTTCCTGACTGCTCTTAGCTGCCCTGCTGCAAGAGACTTGCTCACTCTTTTTCTTAAAACTACCTTGCTACTAGTAGAACATATTCTATGAGTGATCATGAAGCACTTCCATCAAAACGTTGCCCTGCGCCTAGTGCGGGACCCTGACGGCCGCGTCCCGTGTGTCACGCGCTTGTGCTTTTCATGCTGGCAGAAGGTACTGGAATATGTTCTCAAAGAGTTCCCGTGCCTGGGACTGGAAGTGCAGCCGGTTCCACTGCCCGGCCTTCAGAGCATAACCTTTCTCCGCAGCAGGCCCATCTGTATAACTTGTATTTCCTTGTCAGCGCTGCCCTTGAATGCCCTTGTGTTGCTCCCCGAGCCCGGGCTTCAGAGCGAGCTGTGACCTCCTGTGCTGGGAGGGACACAGGTTCCCAGTGCGCGCTGGCAGGAGCGATCGTAGCCCTTTGTTTGCAGGAGAACACGTACGGCACAGACACCGCAACACGCCGTGTGAGCCCGTGTAAGCGCTGGCTGTACTGCTCCGTAGCACGGGGTAAGGGCTCGCGCTGACGCCTGCCTTGGCCAGCAGGTGGGACACCCAGGCACAGCGAGCTGCGTTTCATGTCTCCCTTTCGAGACGCCGTGAAGAAAGCAGTGCCATTTGAACGGGGTGATTAAATCTGCCTTGCCTTCGGGAGGCGTTTTCAGGAACCATTTCAGAACCTGCAAAACACAGTTACTTGAAGGAGTTTGTCTTTCCACGTGTCGGGAATAGAGAAAGATTGATAAGACCTGAAGAGAAACCAGAGTGTATCTCTTATTAAGGTGCCTGTTTAACCTTGTAAATCACTTCAGCTTTTCAGTTTTTCCACAACAAAAATCTCTCTTGATGTACGGAACCATGAACTCTTTGTGGAGCACCTCCAGAAGTGTGGGAAGTGTCTGAAAGGCCTAGAAATGTTTGTGAAATCCTGCAGGGGTGTGATGAGGGCAGGCAATAGGAAGGAAAGGACTGGAATGAGGACTATGAGGCTCTAATTGTAGAAAAAAAAAATCTGTGCTGTGTTATGTTTCCATCATAAGCGTATGGAAAACTGCTGTGTAACTGATGAGCTATGAAAGTCTGTGTTGCTTGTAACGTGAAAATATCAAGAGTACGTTTTGTGGAAGAGTTTAGAGAATGAAGGTCCTTACGAATGTTGTTCAAAATACACATGCCAAAAGTGAACAAGACACAAACGATGCATGAAATCTACTAGAAGTCAATGGAAAATTAAGAATAAAATATGAAATCAAGGAAAGGGACAAATGGAAACTTCTCCCTATTACTGAGAAGCTTTTGAAAAGATGATTTTTCTCAGATCACATCGTACTAACCTGTGTGAGTAGACTTGACTTCAGCGTCCTGGGCTTTTTTCCCTGTTATTTATCCTGTCAATACCCCTGCGTCCCTTTTTGTTGGTGACCTCGTAGGCATCAGAAAAGCAAAGGATTCTCCCTTTGCTCTGCTGTGAGATCCAAAGCTGCCCTGAGCGCTGTTTTGGTCAGGAAAAGAGCTGCAGGAGGTGGACGGGAGATTGTTCACGGCAACCTGATGAAACTTCTGTCAATCTCAGAAATGTCTCTGGCTGTCAGGAGTCTCTTTTTGCATTTTTGTCTTTATTTAGAGTGAAGAATGCGAGACCTCGCGGCTCAGGTAACGAGCAGCCTGCTGCAGTTTCCCGAGGTGACCATTCAGGCTCTTGGGGAAGATGAGACCAGCCGAGGGTCTGTGCTGCGCGGGCAGTTCTGCAGAGGTGAGCCTTTTCCTTGCAACTGGGTCTTGCTGTGAAGTTGTTACTGCCTGGAGGTGACCTGAGGCACGGGGTCACAGCATCAGCTGTGTCAGGTTGGTGCTGCTCAGGTGCCTCACGTTTTGAGAGAACAGAAAGGGTGAGCTATGAAAAAAACTAGGAAAATGGTAATATCACAACATTAGTGTAGTTAAACTTTGAAATGACAACATCCTGCACCAATCTTGAGCCATTAAAATAACAGGCGCAAGTCAGTGACCCCTCCTCAATTTCTGATTGAATGAAGGGCAGTTTTCAAAAAAGTCCGAGTGTTGTTTTGGGCCGTATTTATTGGTGCCATCATAACATCGCCTGCAGAAAGAGTTCCCCCCCAGTGTTACAGCAGCAAACGGCCCTGCTTTTTTGTTGCTAGCCTGAATACAAACAGAAGGAAGAGGAAAGCCCTGTTAGGCGCTGCAGCCGGGTTTGCAGAGTATTTAGTAGGATGCAGAGGAGTGTCCTGTGAGAGGTGCTGAGAGTGGCTGAGCAGATGAGGTAGCTGACTTTGTAGGTGATGGGAAGGTAGCGCCGGGTGCCTGCCTGGGTGTCCGGGCATCTGCTGAGACCACGTAGAATCCCTCTACGTGACTGTAAGTGCAGTAACTGAGTTAATACTCCCTTTGTGTTGGAAGTAGTTCAGTGAAACTAAATGTGCTAAATTCTCTCTGTGATCAGCGTGTGTGAAAGTTGAAATTGGCTCCCGCAGTGCCCATTTTAAGGTAACTCCTTGCTGAAGTCCAAATCCCTGCCCAAAGTAGGCTTGTGTCAAGCAAAGTTAGTAAAGTAGAAAAGAATTGGCTGAGATTTGCTCTGTTTGAAGTACGCTTTAGGAGTTGTATTCCCGTAGGCGTTCAGATGGTTTCTAGCAAACCCAAGCTGAATATGGTATAAAGACGAGAGATCAACATATTGTAATCTTTATCCCAAACAAGCAGAACTCTTCAGTGCAGGAATGACAAGCACAAATGCAAAATCATAAGGTGGTTCATTTGAAGATGTATTGCTTGAGGGTTCAGTGGGTGATTTTCAATGACTGACCAGAATTCGGTAAGTCTGTCTCCCTCTGTGAGGCACCTCTGTTGAAGCAAAGGGGCAGTGACTGTGATTTTCCAGTTGTTTTCAATCGTCTCTTGGGAGTTGGCTTTAGCCAGCTTTCCCTGCTCTTCCAGGGAGAGGTGGCCTGGCCTGGCTGGCGTGTGGCCCTCAGCTGGAGGTCGTGAGCGCTGTGACGGGGGAGCGGCTCTCTGCACACCGTTTCAGTGGAGCCCGTGAGCAGCCGCCTCCCACCATCCGCGTGGTGAAGGAGGTCTCCTGGCAGACGGGAACGGGGCTGCTGGTTGGCTTGAGAGAAGCAGAGGGAAGTGTCCTCTGCCTGTATGACCCGGGGACATCGAGCGTGGTTAGAGCAGTTGTTCTGCCAGGAAGGGTAGGTGCTTTTTAATGGGGGAAACGCTGTCAGGTGCTGCATAACGCTGTTTCAGGAGCAGCTTTGGAGCGTCTCTTTGTTAGGAAGTCTATTTTCTCTATTGCGTCACCACACTGTCGCTGCAGGGTGTCCAGTCGAGAGCACCTTGGTGTGAAATGGTGGGGTTAATGGTACCATTATCCTTTGAGTTTGCTGAGAGTAAAACAAGTTTTCTGGTTTTACGTTAGAGCACGTAGTTACCTAATTCTCCACTTTGACTAGAAGGCCTTGAAAAGTACCTTTTGTTGGCCAGAGTGAAAAAGAACCTCTCCCCACCCCCCACCCCCCCCTTTAAAGTGCCTGTAACATACATGTCCTGAATGGTTCGTTTCTGTCATACTGTCTTGAAAGGATCTGAGACTTCCGTGGCTGTGCTGTAAAAGACTTAGGCACATTCCCACGAGTGTGGGACCAGCAAGCAGGTGACTTTAGAGCAAAACACATTTTTCTGTTGGCTTAGGATGGGAAACACAACCTTCACTGAGTTCTCTGGCAGGTTGACTTTCAGCCTGAAGCCCTTGAATCTCTGCTTATTGCATACGGTGCTCGTGCAGGTGGGAGACTCTGGTGTGATGTTACTAATTGTCCCCGTCTTGTCTAACCCGTAAACTCAAATGATGGCCTCTCCCCTCGGCTCCTTATCTGAGTGTAGGCAAGAGTCACCTTAAGTTAATGGAACATCGAGATTCACTCTATTTTTACCACCTTAGAATCTGCAACAAATCAATACTTAGGTATTACTCGGCTTTCCAGCGCGTGATTTGGTTTGACTCGCTGGGATCCCGGCGGGGTTTTGTTTGTCTGTAGTGCTACGGGGTGATTGCTGGCAGTGAGCGTTTGTGTGGTGGTGATTTCTAACGAGCTGAGCTGGGTTGGTGCTCCGCTGTGTGAGTTTGCCCCTCATCCTGATAAATCTCAGCGTTTGAGATGGAAAGGCAAGCTGTGCGCTGACATGAGCGTATCATCCATGAGTACATGATGTTTGTGCTGGGAATGGGAAAAGGAAAGGTAGAGAAGGATCGTGTCACATCTTGAATCTGTGTCTACAGAAGTGATTTGCAATCAAATGTTGTCGTAACTCTCCGTTGTCTGAGGGAGTTTTTCTACAGCACCGAAAAGCGGTTCACTGTTGAAGGGGTGAATATGAAGAAGCCTTGGTGGGGAAAGTTGGCTGTTGTGTCATAAAGGTTATGAACTTTGGAATAAAGCCTAGGCTTCTCTGAATTTTGGCTCTTGTGCCCTGGTGAGTGCTCTGGAGTACAAGCATGCTTGGTCTGTTGCTTTCATTTCGCTCCCCACTTGTTGCTGTTGTGAGAGGAGTGAGACCAGCATGGACAGGGCACAGGTATTGCTCGCGGGGCTGTGAACTTCCCAGCTGAGAGTGGGAGTCAGGGTCAGCAAAACCAGGTAGATAAATCTGGCACGTGGCCACCGCCCCTATGTTTTGAGTTTCTTTGGTAACTCCTCCTTCCGCATTTATACATTACCTGGTCGGGGTTTTTAATCTGCCGGAATGTTTCTCTGATTTTCACACTGATTCTTTTAAAAAGTGAGATGCGGATCTGGTCTGAACATCACTCTCTGCAGTTTTTGTCACAACTGTTTTAAGGCTTTAATGGGCGCCTTAATTTCAGGACTGTTTTCCTTGTGGGTGTATCTTCTGTGGGCAACTAAGTTGTACAGGTTAACACTGACAGAGAGTGACTCTGGTGCAAGGTGTGGAGCCATTGGTGCCTTAATCCAGGGTATTTAGAGTGACTGTCCGACTGCCTTTTAGTGTAAGAGGAGGTGTGTGGTCATGCAGAGAGTAAACGAGTGAGATTAAAAAAACAAACTCACAAGCTTAGCAGGAATTGGCAGGGGCATTTAGTTTTGGCTTTGGTTGGCTATTTTTTTGTGGGAGCGTCTCCAGATCTCCAGTTGCCCTCTGGATACGCAGGGGACGCGCAGCAGGAAACGGAAACTGATACTGGAGTATTATTTGAATCGGCTTCTTGTAAAAGCAGCTCTGAATTGAAAACATTAGTGATATTAAATTGGTTTATAACGGTTGCATGTTTCAGAGCTATGGAATGGTATTTTCCCCACCCTTCCTGGTTTGCACGAGGCAGAAGGGCAGCATTCAGAGTGAGGGAGCTGAGACAGGCTTTCTGCGTTCATTCCCAGAAGGAGTTGGCAGCAGCCTAGGAGAATATGCAAAGCCAGTGCCGAGCCTTAGTGCAGGAGCCTTCACGTGCTGGTGTCTCTGCTGGAGCAGTCAGGGCTGTCCCGGGAGGGGCTGCAGGTGCTGAAAGGTCTGTCTTCATGAGGGCCTTGTACTAAAGCTGCTGGCAGGCGGCTCCGCGTGTTACAGAGCAGCGTGCGCTTCTCCTCAGCCGGAGTTGGCTTTTGTCGACCAAGCTGCTGGGCTTTTTGCCGTTGTTTAGGCCGGCTTTTTAAGTCTGTGTTCACATGCACGGAGGTGCTGGTGTGCGTTTAAAACTCTTCTGCTTTCCCTGGTTGCCCTTTTGATTCTGCCCGAGGACTGGTGTAAATGTTACTAAGCTATTCTGTCCCTTCCCCACTTTGTCCAAATACTCCCTTCCCAGGGCACTGGGGTGTCTCCCACGCAACTTGGCCGCTGCCGCGTCTCACTTAGAGCCGTGATTTGCCGCGACAGCTGTTTGGCAAAGAAGGCGTAGGCTGTATCCCAGGGCTGCTGGGCTGGGAGCAGTGGGAGGGCGAGAGTGAGTTTGGTCTTTCGTCCTTAGGTCCCTTAAATGTGGTAAAGTTTCTTGCATATGAGTGATTTTCTATGTTTTCTTTGAGTTAATGGTTTCTAAGTAGGAAATGGAAATTGGTAAGCTGTAATGGTAGAATGCGCCATTGCAGTTGGAGTGAACTCAGTGAAATAACTGTCGGAAATCCAGTAAATGCAAGGCAGTAATGGATTTCTGCACAGGGCTTTTTTTTCTGTGTTTTTTTTTGTTTGTTTTTTTCTTGATGTAATGGTAAACAATGCTGTGTTTTTAAGTCTTACAATCCTGTGTTTACTTTCTTGTTTGTGATGGGCTAATTCTGGCTTCACGTTTGAGTGATTTCTCTTTCGCTTGTCAAACAGGTTAAATACTAACTTGTAGGTTTCCTGTAGGTAACTGCTATAGAGCCCAGAACTAGTCCCGGAGGCGGCAGCGTGAGCCCTCAGCACCTACCCCAGGCTCTGTGGTGGCTCGCTGGAGCGGCAGCGGTGGCAAAAGATGTTGGTCATCTACTTGTGGTGGAGCTCTGTTTGGGTGATCCATCCTGCAGCCAGAGGGAAAATGAGCCATCGGGTAAGCGGCAGTTTCTAAACCTGAATTGAAAAGGAAGAAAACTTGTGTCTTTTGAATCAACAACACGCATCCCACTTGGAAGCTACTGGTGCGCAGACGTTTCTGACTGCTGATTACAGCTGGTGGTTTGACACCGTCTGGTCCTGAATGGATTAAAATGGGAGCGGCCTCGTACTCCTCCTAATGTCACAGACGCCCCCTCCCACCAGGGTCCCTCTGTCACTGTGACTCTCGCCAGTGAGGGGTAGGAATTTGAGCCTCCGAGTCGGTGCAGCTGCCGGATAGGAAGGTGTGTCGGACGTGCCCTCTGTCTTGGGAACGTTCTTCTGCTTCTGTTCATTGGCTTGGGGCAAAGTTTAGGCTTGTTTTTTGAAGCAAATATGCCTTATCAAAATCGCTGCATTCGGATGAAAGAAACCTCTAATCTGCGTATTCGGATTGCATTCACTGTTCTGGCGCTTACAAGAGTGGCGTCAGGAGTTAATGCCACTTCAGGTAACTTCATCATGAGGCCCAAACTCCTGATGTGCAGGGTCCAGGAAGAATTTGCCTATGAAGGTTGCGCTTTTACCTGGTTTTGAAATAGGAGAGAGAATACCTGTGCAGTGCGAGAGCTCTTATGTTCTCTGAGCACATGCAAAATGGAAAGAGCAAAGCAAGTGTTTCACAAATGGGTATTTTGCCGGGGACGGTAGGATTAGATTATACATGTTGTCACGTCCGTGTTTCAGATGCAACCTAAGTGGCATAACACCTTCATTTAGCGTGTGGTTTTGTGCGTGCAGGTCTACCAGTTGCCGCTAGAATTGCTGCTGGAGTTCCACTAAGAAGAGAAATGGTGACCGGGGAAGGGAGACATCTCTGCTTTCAACTGCAAAGCCCTTCAGGAACAGCAATATCGACCCTGCGCTACATCAGCAGAAGCAACCAGCTCGCCGTGGGTTTTTCCGACAGCTCCCTGTCACTGTGGGATGTGAAAACTCTGCAGCGGGAGTAAGTCGCCCTTTGCACTGGGTCACGCCTGGAGGTGCAGGGCTCTCCAGGCTTTGCTTGAGGAGGAAGTCTGTTAATTTAAAGAGCCCTTTTTCAGGGACGGAACTGTGCAGTGTAATCTTGGCCTGTTTAGGAATCCCCTTGTGAAGTAACCACTGAGTCAGACATGGATTCAGTGGGCCGCCTTCTCCCCAGCGGGCTGGGGTTGTTTGCCTAATTGTGCCCGTGGGCTGAGGAACTGCGGAAAGGTCGCTTCTTTGGGGTCTGTCAGGCAGTTACGATGTGAGAGAGCTGCCTCTGTAAGGCAGTTTGTTCTGTCAGTAGTAGTCAGTGACAGCAGGAAATGGGTGTGTTTCAATGAAAGAGGTTTTAGACGTTATTTCTCAGAACCAGCTCCTGCAATGAGGGCATACGTTGAAAGGCTGAAGTAGGTTAACGATGGGGTTTTGGTGATAAGGCTCTTTAAAGCGTTTAGGTAAAAAACGAGTGAGACATGAAAGATCAAGAGCTGCTCGGTGCCTGAAAAGACATTCTCTCCCACATTTCAGCCTTGACCAAAAGAGGGGCTTGACCCATGCCAAGGCTGCGCTGCCTGTGAATGAAAGTCTGCTTGGAAGACTTGGAGATGAGGGTAAGGGTCACGTCAGTTGATAAGCAACAGAGAAATTAGAGAGATGATTGCAAATCTGCCAAAGAGCAATCTGGCTTGAAATATTTGACCCAATTCAGAGAAGGATTCAGTGAAGCAAATCTGCAGTGACTCAGCGGGAACTACTGGAGGCATAAATAGAGAGTGGAGAGAAAGTGAGGTGGCAAGACTAGATTGTGAAGGGGCAAGGAAGGTTCCGAAGTCTGGAGGAGAAATGCTTTCCGTAGCCCAAGTAAAGAAACAAGATACTACTTGTGTTTGGCGCTGTTTTCAGCTTGTGCAGAAGAGACGCTGCATTTTCAGTTCAATATTGAAGCAGGCGACAACAGTAGGAACAATCTTTTGCCTGGCAGCTGAAGGAATCCTTCCTGCTCCTCCTCCGCAGGCAGAGGAGGAGATAAAGCCAGGTTATTGCACGTGATGGACAGTCATTTCCTCACCTCGTGGCTGTTGCATCAAAAGCAGTCGCTTCCTTGGCTCCCTTGTTTGAGACGGGAGCGTGACCTTCTGTGCTTTGAGGAGAAGCACGTCAGGGGCTCTTTGCTCAGAAGATGCTTCTCCCCTTCTACAAAGAGCAGGGTCAGTCGCTCACCTGCTTTCTTTGTCTTTGGTTTTTCTTTGTTTTTAAACCTGCAGGCACCACTCACAGCTTGAAGGAGGAAGGATTCCTGTCTGCGCCGTTACTTTCCAAGAGCCTGAGAATGGTCCTCGCAAATGTTGCTCCTTGTGGGCTCTTCAGTCGACGCAAGAAAGGTGAATAAAAACTTACTATAAGCCGCTGCATTTTCTTTTTAGTATTTGCTCACATAGAGTTGAGACAGGTGTATTTGTTTGGTTTATTTGGCTGTGCAGGAGATTCTCTCAGCTATGGAAGGAGCTTACGGTGCGATTTGTACAGGATGGAGCAGAGATGAAGAGGGACCTCCGAGTTCCTCCCTGCTGAAAGGAGGCAAAGCGACAGGGCCATATTTTTGTGCTGGCATTCTTAAAAGATTTCGTTTGTTTCCTGATGACTGCTTCATGGTTTGCTTGATACTCACGCCGTGATATTAAAATGCCCTCAAAAGCAGCTGAGGCTGCAGCTCCAGAGCACTAACGGTGCCGATCCACCAGCCTGCTGCCCCTAAAGGAGGAGGTGACAGCATGGCCGGTTCCCTGGTGCCAGCTTGAGCCTTGGTGAGCCAGCTCAGCTCGCCTGGCAGGGAAGGTGTTCAGCAGCCAAGTCGGTGGTTTCCTGCTGGGCTAATGACTGAAACGAGGGTGTGGAAGGTGCCGTGTGTGCAGGAGAGGGACTGGAGCTCTGGTGGGAAGGGAAGGGTGGAAAGATCTGCCCCTCTCAGCATCAGCAAGCTATTTACTCAGCTCGGCTGCTCGTAGAGTGGCAATCTTTTTCAGTTTGACTGTAAAGCAGTTTTGGTTGAGAACTCTTCACCGTCAGGAACTATTCCCAACCATTTTTAGTCCACATAACATGTTAAAGCTTTCAGACTGCATGGTTAGCCTTTGCCCCAGAAGCTGTTAGTGTCCAAATGTCCTCCGTTGTGTTTTAGCGGCTAAATGTGACCAATTGTCATGCTTTGGGAAGGGCTGTTTTTCTTTTCAGCGAGACAGTGCTATTCAGGAAACCTCAGCCTAGATCTAAGGAAAGGATAACGAGGAGTATAAAGCAGCTTTGTAACCAAGTGTCATAATTTATGCCTTTTCCAGTGAAGGCGATGCTCTGAGTTTACATCTGTTGCAGTTAGCGTTCGCTGCCAGCAGGCGCTTGGCTTCAGGACAAGTCCTGTATGAGGTAAGATGTGCACGTGCGTGAAAGGATGGAAAGAGTCCTTTTCTCTAAGGGAGTATTAGTGAAGAAGTTGGCAGGGGTCATATTTGCCATGAAAATTCAGAGACGACTAAGAAAAATAGAATCTTTTGCTGAGTGTTCTTGGGCACAGCCTTTGTCCATACGTTTTGAAAACAAGTCGTACAATGTTGCTGTTGGCTGCACTTGGTGAAGGCAGGGAGGGATCTTTCACCCATCAGTCCCTGAGGAGGCGAGAGGAGGAGCTGGCAGGAGCTGACGTGTTTGAGAGGAGACTGTGAATCAGTAAGACGTTCTCATGGCTGCTCCCGAGGGATGTGCTTTCACTCTAGTGGTGTGTGCCTATAGATAACGCCTCGCAAGAGAGCTTTGGCTGCTGGAATGCCGTGACTTCTCTAAGTTCATCAGTTCTGTAATCAAGTCACAGAGCAAAGCGCTTTGCATGCCTATGTTGCATTATTTCAGATCTCTCTCTGTAGGTAAATATGTAGGTTTGTGAAGAAACCTTGATGTTGCAAGGAATTCTGCAAAACACATTCAGAACCAATAATGGGAGGGAAATGCTCAGTTTTGAAAATGTGCAAAGCTTTTACGGCCAAACTTACCCGTTACGGTTTGACACTTAGTTCTCTTGCGTGTCAGGTGTAGTTTCTCTTTGCCATCAGATTACGCGCCTGGGAGAGCTAGAGAACAATACGCGTGTTCTGTTAGACACAGACGTTCTTTCCTACTGAGGTGTAATGTCTGCTTTTATCTCAGAATGACCCTTCTCTCTCCTGTGATTTTTTCCACAGCGTCTGGCATCCTGTGTTGGAAAGAACAGGTTGGATCTGACGGGCGGAGCCTTTCCCTTGAGAGGGCAGGGCAGCAAGGCCAAGTTACTCAGCTGTCGGGCTGTAGAAACCTTTCCCACCCACGCAGCCAGAGAAGGCAGCGTTGATGAAGGTTTGTTCCTGATGTCCCTGTTTGGTGACTCTAAACGAAATGGTTTTGGAGTCCAAGCAATGAATGCTGTTCCATACCCACAGCCTTCCATATCTGTGTAGGCTAACTTGTGGGGATTTGTTTTGGGTTTTTGTTGGTAAACCTCTTGATCAACTCTTACTGTATGAAAAACTTGATTAGCTAATAATTGTGTGCTTGATTACCTATCACAGAGATGTTTGTTATGGTGTAAATGTTTAAAATGATTCTTAGCAAAGTGTTGTGTTTTCCTGAGTGATGTAACAGAATGAAGCCAAAATAGAAAGTGGTGTTTTGAAAATTTCAGAGAGACTGTTTCTAAGTGGGAGAAAATACAATGTCTTGTCTTTTCCAGTCATATCCCCTGACAGCAGTGTCTCAGTCTTCAGCTGGCAAGTGAATACACGCGGCCAGGGAAAACCATCTACTTATTTGGGTGTATTTGACTTTGACTGCTGGTATCAGGCTCAAATGCCAGGCTCACTAAGGTCGGTTTTGATGGAGTTGTTTTCAGTATCCCTCCCCATAATTCATTGGAAAGTCGGCGTTTAGCTTCTGCACTTGTTTTCTTTCAGGCCAGAAGAATCCCTTCAGGGATGCCCCTATTTTGCACTGTGGTCACTGGACGCTGTGACAAGCACGACAGCTCCAAACCTCCTTCTGGATGTTGTGGTGCAGGAGCGCAGCCTAAGCTGGAGAGTTCCTCCTTCTTACCCACAACTTGCGCAGTTTTTCATCCAAGCACCTATAATTTTGGTAGGTATTACACGGCTTTGAATAGTGATAAGCTTAAACCGAGCTCAAATGCCATTTATTGGTTGTCCTGTTCACTGTTTGTCACGCAAAAACCCAACCAAACCGAAAAACCCCAACCCCCCACCCACCCAACTGTGATGACGTTGTACTGACCAAGTGTGTGCTGTTGTGACACCCGTCTGACAGGCGGCTGGGTCTGGGGGTTGGGTGCTTCTGTAACGCAGCCCGTGACGTGGTGCTGGTGATCAAATGAAATGACTCTGGGCTGAAGCTCAAGGCGCAGCACCTCGATAGCCCCGGAGGTAAAATTTCTACATTCAGCCATCACTTTTCTAAAAGAGGTTGTAAGTGATGTGACGAAGAAAATGGGTACTCGGTTGTACCTTTCCAGAGGCTGCTATGACAAAAATGTAAACTGGTGCTTCCATCACGGTGAGAGTATGGAATGTTGTCCAGCGTTCGTTGTCTCTGCAGATGGCAGGTGCTTGCTGAGCTCTGGAGTTGTTCATATGACATGCAGCGGCTTCCGGAAGGAGGTGAGCTTTTACTGTGTCTTTATTGAGAATGTCAAGAGATGGACCTTTCCTAAGCTTTCCATGGCGCTGCTTTTAGCATCAGAGACCATTTCATGCTGCTCCTGCCCATCCACACGCGTAACTGCAATTGTACCCTGCCAGTTTTATGCAAATGGTGATGTCTGAGGTCCCCTCTTGGGCGTGTAAACCCACCGTTGCCTCCCGTTGAAGCACGATCAGGGCCTGAATGTCTAGAAAGGAAGGCAGCGCTGCTCTAGGAGCAGGACGAGAAAGTCGGGGAAAGCTGTTCCTTCTCTCTCATCAATGAGTGCAACTGCCTGCGTGGTCCTGATTTCGGGTTTTGATCCCTGATGAGCTGGGAAAAGGAGGGCAGACTGGAGAAAAGGGAGCATCGTTCCCTCAGAACAACCTTCCCCCCGTCAGTCCCTCAAAGCATGAGGTTCCGTGCAGGAGCTGACGATGGGGGTGTCTCACTCGGATGCGAGCTGTTGCCAACGGCCGCTTGCTGCACTCTCCGTGATCATTTGCTTCCAAGGACGTGGGCTGCAGGAAACAATTACCGTTGGCAGCTCTACCTGATGACGTCCTCACCACTTCCCTGCATTTTCCCTTCATCGGTCGGCTTTGCTGCAGCCTCTCAAAGCAGATCTTCACCTCTGTCGCCTTTGCCTTGTGCTGCAGTCGCCCAATTGACTCCTCTTGGACGCCCTCTTGTTGCTGCAACACCTCAGTCACCTTTAGCTCGTGACACCCACCACTTTCTCTCTGCTTTATCCCACCGCAGTGACTTCACCCCCCTCCTTCAGAGGTTTCCCATTTATTGATCTGATGTCAGCTCCACTTTGGAAACAACTGGGAAAGGAAGAAGTCTTTTAATACTTTTAATACCCTTTGCTGAATTGTGACTCTCTCATTCAGAGACTGGTTAGGCATTTGAGCAGGGATTGCTTGTGAATGTCAGCAAGGCAAATTTCAGAATTAGGGACAAGGCGCTTGGTTTGGAGTTTTGCCTGCCGCCATAAGCCGTACTCGGTGTGTTTCCTTGTCTGACACCGGTTTTCAGAGAAAGATGGAAATCTCCCGTGTGTGTCCTCATGTGCAGAAATGGCTTTGAATGTGATGATTTTACCTAGAAGGGAAAGATAGTTTTGAATGTGCTTAAAAAATGAAAGAAGCAAACAAAAATCAAAACCCCAGAAAAGGAAGAGTTGATGCGGGATCAGGTTTGGGCCCCGCAGTACAAGAAGGACATCGCATCGCCGGAGCGTGTCCAGAGAAGGGCAACAAAGCTGGTGAAGGGCCTAGAGAGCAGGTCTTACGAGGAGAGGCTGAGGCAACCGGGGTGGTTTGGCCCGGAGAAGAGGAGGCTGAGGGGAGACCTTATCGCTCCCTGCAACTACCTGAAAGGAGGTTGTAGTGAGGTGGGGGTTGGCCTCTTCTCCCAGGTCACTAGCGATAGAACGAGAGGAAAGGGCTTCAAGCTGCGTCAGGGGAGGTTTCGATGGGATGTTGGGAAAAATGTCTTCCCTGCAAGAGTGGTCAGGCCTTGGAAGAGGCTGCCCAGGGAGGTGGGGGACTCACCATCCCTGGAGGTATTTAAAAGACATGTAGACGTGGCACTTGAGGGCATGATTTAGGAGACGTGGTATTGTTGGGTTCACGGTTGCACTTGCTGATCCTAGAGGGCTTTTCCAACCTTAATGGTTCTGTGATTCTGTGTTTCTATGATCATTTCACCTGGAAGAAGTACCAGAACCAGCTGCAATGAGCTACTCCTTAACAGTGCACGTCTGTGCCTGCCTGTGCTTTGCCCTTCTGAAGGATTGCCCCGGCATTAGAACACAGTGTTTGAAGCGCCTCAAACTGAAACCTATTAGACCGTAACTGTTTCACTTCTTTTCTGTCATTTTAGAAAATGACAACTTAATGTTTGGGGTGTCGTAACTGCTTCATGTCTTCGTAGTCTGGAAAGCTGCTTGATCTTGGCTTCGCCCTTCCCATGCAAACGTGGCAGAGCTGTGTTTGTTCTGTCCCCTTCATGCACCCCTGATGGCAAACTTCTCTGCACACCGTGTGCCGTGGGTATAAGCAGGGCACGTCGCTGAGAATAGTTAATTGGGACTCAGTAAGTTGAGACTATAAAGCAGAGGCATGCGACTAAAGATCAGAGTTAGCCTTTGGTAAGTTGTCATGTCAGAGGGAAAGTTTCCTGTGCTCCTCCCAGCAACAAGCAGCCCAGCCTGTGATGCCCGAGTGAGGGCACAGTTAGAAACAAGCACTTACTGTTGGTGGTTGGGATGTTGAAAGCAGGTGGGATTCTCCTTTTCTTTTGTCTGCTACGTTTAGGAGGAGCAGTTAGAGGCGGTCTTGTCAGCTGCTGCCCAGACAGGTTCTGTAGGGCTTCTGAGCGGCTGCATTAAGCTTTGGACATCTAAAGGTAACACTTCTTATGTGGTTTTTGTGTTGCATATTTTTTTAGTTTGGAATTCTTGATTCATTTCTTTGTTGTTCTCTTTAAAAAAAGAGCAGCCAAGTTCTGCTGCTAATGTAGAGTTTGCCCTTGACTGGACATGGAGCAAAGTGATCTATACAAAAGGCGCATTTGACCAAATCTGTGAGTACTAGTGCAGCCATGCTGCAAACCTAGAGTCATTCTTTCCAGCTGAGCTCATTCAGTGATCTGCTGGTAGATGGTCTTGCCCGCAGATCTGGAAGTGCGCTTTGCGACTCTGAACTTGCTCTGCAGGCTGACGCTTTCATACTTGCTCTTGAAAAGGTGTTGTGCTGTTTGACGGCTCCTGCAGCTCCACTGACCCGCAGAGGTTACAGGCTCTTCAGCGCCGCCAGTTGCTTTTGAGCAACCTTAGCAGAGTCTTAAACTGCTTTCTAACAGCAGCCCACGAGCTGGCTGGAGAAGGTTTGTCACAGTATTTCTAACTCGGTGGTATGTTTTATTAAGATTTGGGATGATGCTGGGGCTGTAATTGTGGAAAGAGGAGCTGCTGTTGGTTTTGCTGACGGGCAGCAAGTCAGATGTAGCGGGGAGAAGGGGCTTAAATGGGAGGGGTTGGGGCTGCCACTTAACGCGCGTTGAGTTCAGGGCAAGAGTTTGTTGTGGGGCTGGTGCGAGTGGGTGGGGAGGCTGCGTTCAGCAAGGAGCTGTGCACGCACCCGGCTTGAAATTACAGCAGCGGGATGTGGCACTGTGACAAATACTCCCTTTGATTGTCAGCTAGCAGTGCGTAATTGCATGCAAATATTGGATTGGACATCACTAAAAAAGGAAAGGAAGCATGAATGAGTGACATGTGAAGTGAGTTGCATGAGTTTCTATGACTGTTTCTATTACCAATTGTTCTTGGCATATTGAGGATGAAAGAGAATATCCCTTTGCTAGAGTAAAAATCTCTGCTCTGTGAAAAACAGATGTCTTATCCATGAGTGGATTTAACTGTTCAGGCTTTCCTTTTTTTATGTAACTGTTAGTGAATCTGCTTCTTTGTAGGGGTTGCTTGTGATTGTGGGTTTTTTCTTCAGATAAGGACGTGTTACGGAGTGAAAAAAATGCAGAGGCAAAGATTTCTACCGTGTTATTTTTCTACTGTCTATTTAGTGCAATGAGGGGAGTTTTATTAAAAAACAAAACAAAGCAAAAGAAATTGCATACCAACAGTCCTCTTGAGCTTTTGTTACCTGTTTTGCAGACTTGACAAAGAAGCTGGCAGAAACCAGCCTCACAGCTTTGTATGCTCGAGTGGTCCTCTGGTTCTGTTGGTCCCGTCTCCTGCCCGAGGGCTCAGGTAAGCATAAACTGTCCTGCATTTGTAGCAGTAAGTGGCTCCTATGAACACCTGCTTAGCCGTGGTTCTGTCAGTGCTTCATCAATACCAAGCCGTGCCGGTTCAGTGACAGCAGATGCTGAAGTTCTGCTGCTGAAATGGAGGTTTGACTGTTTTTTTCCAACTACGTCGTGTAGAATGATGCCAACAGTTTCTTTCCGGGGTGTTTCTCAGAAACAGCACTAAGCCTCTGAGTGAAGGAGTTGCTCGTGCTCACAGCTTGAAATACTTGGGATTTTAAACAAGTAACTCCTAAAGCACCAACACGGGAATGCTTGATTTTACAGTAAAGGCACAGCCTGCATGTTTTGAACTTGTTACTGATTGTTTGAGGAAAAAATACACCTTGGAAATAGTTCATCATTTGGATGGGTTATAAATTCTATTGTCAGCCTTAATTGCCTTACGCATGCTCACGTGACGTGTTTAAAAACCCATTCCCTTTGAGAATTGGGTTTTTTTCTTTATAGTGAACCTCAGCTGACACTACATGTTCTGGATGCGACCTCAGCTGTAAACTTGAAATGGCGCTTGGGACAAGAAGGAATTGACTCCTGTGTCTTCGGTCTCTTTTAGCAAAGGCAGAAGGAGGATTGGCTGTTTCAAAGTCGGAGGCTGGCCTGTGCGTTGGATGCTCAGCTTATACATGCTTCTGTCTTTTTAGTCAAAAACTGTAGGTTGAAAATGTGATATTCCCTCTTTAACTTACTTCTTATTTATTGCCTGTAGGAGGTGATATGCGTTTCTCTAGACCTTTCTACAATTATCCTCTGATTCAGAGCTACTACACGGGTCATCGACAGAAACTGGAGCGTTTATCAAGGTAAGACGTGCAGGAAAGCTCTAGAACAGTTCCACTGCAAATTCAGAAGCGGCAGCGAGTGGCTTTTCCATCAACAGCTGCATTTGCTACGCTTCATGCATTTGCCGGCAACAGCCCTGACTTCAGTGATGCGCGTGTTCTGCAGAACACAGAGGTTACTTTCCTGGGTTAAAACGTTGATATATACCTCTGCTTAGTGCCCTTTGTTGGTATCATCGTTTCTTTGAAGCGCACGTAATTCACTGGCTATTCTGTGTGATTTGTGACTACTGGAAAAGGGCATGTGATGAGGACAGGATCCGTCACGGCCAGGTCAGCAAGGCACGGCCTTTGCAGAGCAATTGTTCTGGACACAGAAGAAAGCATGTTTTAAAAACCAAAAATAATCTCTCTCCTTGACGAGTAGTAGATGGCGATAAGGGGATTGGCCCAAATCTCCTACTCCCAAGCACCGCGGTGTCCTTGAAGGAGATGGGCAGAGGTCCACGCAGCTGGCACAGCCAGCGCTCTCCTGGCGACTGGATAAAAGTGCCTTCCTCACGGGAACTCCCTTTCCTGGACTGGCTCCCTGGCATACAGGTGATGTGCCTTGGGTTAGGTGAGAGCAGATTTTAATTTGGCACCTGTACTGTAACTAAAGCAAGTCCTAAAGAAGCTCAGGCTGTGGCACCGTGAACAAGGTGCTGCAGGAGGAGTCCAGGTGGAGGCTGCTCTATGTCAGGCGTTGGCTTTCAAGCTCCTCTTCCTGAGGTTCCTTCTGGGGTAACTCTCGTACAGGCTCACGGGCTCCTTAGAAGCACCACCTCCAGCGTGCTGCTTCTGCTCGTCCTCCTCGGGAAATGAAAGGCTGGCGTCGCAGCCCGCAGGAGCCTGCGATGGGCTTCTGAGGAATGCAGTGTTTAACAGGCCAGCCCTCCGTCACTGTGATGGCATGTGCAGAGGCACAAACGTGCTGCTTCAGGTGGTACCAGAATTCAGCTGTGGGCTCAGCTTTGTGACCGTGACTGTTTTTCAGTAACAGAAGCGAGGTGCTGAGAACAAAGCCGGACATTTCCGTGCTGTGGTCTCACCGCTGTGTGTGGGAACAGTCCCGCTGGAGGCGTGAGATTTGGGGTAGCTTTGCTCACGCTGCCTTTGTGTTACAAGTAATGCGGCACAAAAGAAAACCTGAAAACTAAAAGGTCACTGCAACTTTCCCCGTAATAGGGGAGCTTCTAGGATTCCTACTTGGAACTCCTTTAATAGCTCACTATGATCTAATGAACACCTTTCACCTGACTGAGAAATTTCTTTCCAGTCTATTTCAAGTCACGATCATGCCTGTGTATGTTTGTTCCGTTCTTGGGCTCGTGGGAGCTTTTGCTGGGTTTGTTTTGGCTGGAGGAAATCTGTGACACCGCGAGGCTGGAATTAGTGTTTTCCTCTGTGCAAATCCTCGCTACGTTTTGTTCCAGAGGCAAATGGGACTCTGACTGCCTGACGGTCGATGGGATGGTTTCCCAGTTGGGAGACCAAGTTGAGGAGATGTGGCAGAGAGAGGAAGGAGGAACTGGGAAATACCCACCTCCTAGTTTACGGGTGAGTGTTGTGTTCCCTGAAAACAACCACCACCACCACAAACCCCAGCCCCAGCCCAGCCCTCCCCCAAAGCCAATGATTTCTCAAAGAGAGGAGTTTTTAAAAACCTTTTCCCTTTTCATTCCAGGCACTGCGGGAGCTGTATTTGCTAGAAGGCGTTGAGGAAAGCCACAAACATGCAATTGTATCCCTTGGAGTTATTTCTGTCACACCTCCAGTATACGCGCATCAGGGGTCTGAAATGTCTGTCTCCTACGCGTTCGATGCATTTTCTAATTTATGCTTCAAACACAGTGCAAGGGAAAACATGTAGTTTAGAATGAAGGCACAGAAGGAAGCTTTGATTATTTGTTTGTACTGTGGATTGTTTAGGAATTTTTAAAATGTTTTGTTGCAAAGCCTTTTCTGATGTGAGAAAACAGGTTTACTAAGCAATGTTAAAGGTAGAAAGCTCCCTTAGGTTTTCTCAAAATTTAGACAGTTTTTCATTCTTGAAGCACCCATAGCTGTAGCAAACGGCTGCTTCCTCGAGCAATGCACTAGAATGTGCTGCTTCAGAGCAAAAGGATTTCTGACAGCGGTTTACCAGGACCTGATTTTGCTGAAATCATCCATTTTCCAGCACAGCTAAGAGGGCTTGCTTTTGTGCTGTTACAAGAGCAGGCACACAGAATAATAGAGAGAGAAGAGAAAAGCCACTGGGCAGAAACTGAATTTTTAAGCTGCCGAAATGCACTGTGTTGCTTTGGTTGTTTGTTGCCTGACCCGAGAGGGGAGCCTAGAGAGCAGGGGCTTTAAAAGCTGTTGCACCCCGGAGCTCTCTGATGAGAATACACCCCCCAAAACAGCTGTCAGAAAGAGAAAACGACACTGCCGATGAGTGATCCAGGTACTGGTTCAAATCCAGTTTTAATCATTGAGAGCTAAGCTGTGCTGTAAGGACACCCTAATTTCAGTTGTTTCATATACGCTGGAAAGGAGGGAAAAACCAGCTGTAGAACTTGTTTGCTTTAATAATCAAGCATTGGCCGTTCACGTGTTTTGAATGTCCAGCCGGTGGCTCCAGTGACTAAAGAGGGAGCCTGAGTTTCCAACGGAACTGTTTAAATATCGAAAGGCAACCTTTCTGAATGCCTTGGAGAAATCAGAGAGTCTGTCTTTCTGGTTATTTATTCAGAATGCAATTTTGTTGTTAGGGCCTGGCTACCTTCAGGTTGCAACAGCGTAAAACGGCAGGACTAATACATGAGTATTTTCTGCGTCCTACCACTATGATATTTTTATTTCCTTTTATTATTTATTCCTATTATATTAATCATAGGAATAATATTATTTCATGTGATTATTTCATGGGATAAATTGTTGGTCTTGCAAATTTATTAGCCTTAATTAGATACTTGATATCAGACAATTTACTTGCTGCTAGACATCATGCATTCCTTTCGGAACAAAACAGAAGCTTCTGTCAACTCCTTCCCAGCTGCCTTTGCCATCCCTTGGAGTTTCGTGAAGCTTATTCAAGGATTTTGGCTTCTAGACCACAAGGACTATGAAGTAAGCATGTGACAGTTTAGTTAGGCATACGTTGTGGTACAAGGCTATGATCTAGCAAATGACTTTAAAAACCTGGTGCTTAGCTAATAACAGGTGATAAACCATGGGAAGCTTTTTTTGTACTTCTGCTCCAGCAGCACCTTCAGCAAGACGTGATGATCTGCAGTTTGGTTTCCGTTACGTTGGCAGGAAATGGATTAAGGCAGTGACGAAGCCGCCTTTAATAATGCCTGACACGTGACTTGCCAAAGCCATCTGTTTGGGTTGTTTCCAGCAGAGCAGGCGCGCACTTTCTCAGACGCAGTGGTTTGGGTACTTTAAATATTCAAGCTACCATCCCGGCAGCGTGATTTGAGGTGGAAGACTGCAAAAATGACTTTTCCATCTAATTCATGTTCCTGCTGATGCTGAATGGTGTTCTTTGCCTGTCACGATGTCAGTATAACCTGCTTGCCTGGGAGAATAACCTGTAGTTATAAAAGGTGATGTTTGCATACGGAGATTTGGTGGTCCTAGAAAAGTGAGAATCGCTCCTTTTAAAAGACTCCCTTTGCTCCGTACGGCTCACTGAATATTTTTTGCTGCAAATCCTTCAGAATTTACATTTGCCTGTCCTGTATCAAGTCTTTCATTAGTCATCGCCTCAGTTTCTGTAACAGACCTTCATCCTCACTGAAGACACTTTTGAATAGCTTTGTTGCGTGCGTGTGTGTATATATCTCAGTAAAGCTGATCTCTGACTCCTGCAGAGCTCCCTGGCCCTGCTCTTTCATCCGGCTGCAATCAAACCTGTGTCGTGGCAACACGTGAGAGTTCTTCAGTCCCTCGTGTGCCAAGGAGAGCATGGGCGAGCCCTCAGATACACACAGACGATGAAGCCGTCGTTCTCAAGCAGTCGTGAAGTGCGGCTCTTCCTCACTGTGCTGTTGTCCAACAGGTAAAGAAATATATGCCACCATTTTGGCATTGAAATCCTGTGAAAGGTGGAGAACAAACAACAGAAATCACAAACCCCTAAATTTCCTTTAAACTTTGAGCACAATAGTTGAGGGGCATCTTTTTTGTTATCCTATTAATATTCTTTTACATCTCGAAAAATTAATTACAGGTGCACGGCGGAGGCTTGGGCTCTGCTGCAGCAACACACCACTAAGGTAAACATGGACGAACTACTAAAACACATGTATGACATGTGTCGGGAGATGGGGCTGGTGGAAGACTTCCTGAAGCTGCCTTTCACAGGCTCCGAACAAGTAAGTGCGGACAAGAAGAAAACCTTCATCCCTCTTTGCAAAGAGAAGAGGCAGTATCGTCATCTATTGTTTTAAATGTGATATTTCTCATAGAAGTGTGTGGAGAAATTTTTACGGAACCGTGGCATTCTTTCAGTCCACCGTCTGCAGCGTGCCCACTACGTCCCAGCAGCACAGCTGACCCAGGCGATGAACGTTCATCTCACGGTAAGCGTAAAAGTTCTGCCGAGTGGGCCGGTTTCTCTCAGGGGTTACGAACCGGTTTAACAGCGCTCGGTGAGAATCCTGCTTTCCTTATCACACCCTTCTTTGAAATACCAGGAACGAGCCTCTACACCTTACGTTACAGCTGAACCCAAAAGTGGAACAAAATGTTTCGCTGCTCCAACGCTGCCCTGTGAAGTTGTAAATTCAATGTTCCAGGCTGTTGTTGGCTCCACTTCTGATAGTTTGTTTGCATCTGAGGAATAAATAGATCTCTTCCCTGTCAGCCGCTCTCACCACTCAGTTATTCAGAGATGTAGGTTATGGAGGGCTGGGATTATTGGAAGTTGTTTGGGTCACTGTGGAATGAAGAGAGTGTTGTGTGTATCTCTTGTACCTTGCACGCAACTCTCTTTCTCTCGCTGAGAGCGGTCGGGATGCCAATCCACAGGCAAAATTTGCACCGTGGGGTGTTCTTTTTTTGTGTTATTTCCTCAAATTATAGCGTGAGCTCTGCAGTTCCACAGCTTTCGTTTTACCACTTTTAGGACAGAAATTCCTACCTAACTTCGGTATCTCAAAATAGGCAGGTCAAAGCCTGTGTCATGGGAACTTCTGTGGTGGTTCTGTGACACACTTGCTGTTTTGGGGAACCATAGTTCTCCAGGGAAGCAAACGTACCCAGGTGGCTTTGGAAGGTTTAGGTCCTGCGTTTGAAAGCTTCCATCCAGGGGGAAGGGGTGTGTAGGTAGCTTTCTCTTCCTCATTTTAATCGTCACTTCCTTTTGTCCAATGTAACCCGCCGTTGCCCTGGAGATTCAGTCACCTGGGGCAGTGGTGTTTCAGGAAAAACAAGGGCAAGGCTGCTGTTTTGTCAGCCACGTGAAACTTGTGGGTGCTGACGAGCGTGTCAGAATCAGGTTCTGCAGAGTGCGGGAATGGTTTTAAATTATAGCTGTAGGTTCTGTTGTTATTCCAGTCTTCCTTCGGCTTGGCTAAAAATACCGGGTGAAGCTGGTGTGCGCTGATGGTCAGAACTGGCTGCCGTTCTGTGCCGTGGGTGTATTTTACTGCACCTGTAGAGGAAACATATTCACTAATTTGAAATAGCACCGAGAGTTCCGTGCAATGAACTCCTTGTCATTAGTTACCTTCTTGCTTTACGCTTTTTGTTCATCAGAATGATCGTGCTCCTCGCTGGAGACAGAGAGCAGTTGCCAGAAATTCTCTCTCAGGCCAACACGGCAAGACCCTTCCTAGAGGTCCGAGGCAGCTGGCTGCAGGGAGAGCCAAGCCTTCCCGTCTGCCTTCATCCGGACCAAGAGGAGGTAATTTTTCAGGGGGGAACATAACGCACAACTAACCATCGCTTTGATTGCACAAGGCTGATCGTTTTTCCCTCGTGCTTTACAGCCGCAAGAGCAAAGCTGTTCTCAACGGTAACAAAACCAGCTAATGCAGGATATGTGGATCCAAGAGCACCTTTCAGCAGTCGTGTATTGGCCAAAGGTAGGGAGTTATGGGTAGGAAACGAGCAGAAGCCCAGTTGAGAGAGAGTTTTTTCTGTTATGATAATGTTTGTTATGCAAAATAGATATATTTACACTATGGTAAATGTGTTTAGAGAATTTAAGAGAGCTGAAACGAAAACAATGATGAGCATCAAGCTGTTGGTGTACACATCTTGCTAGACTTGATTGTGTGATCAAATAGTGATCTCTTCCCACTTGCTGACACCTTTCTGCTTTGTTTCTCCCTCTTTCACTTAAAAATAGGCAGAACGATAAAGAGCAGGAAAGAGGCCAGTAGCTGTCAGATGAGTTTCCTACAGGTGGTAGGGCCAAATCAACCTCAGTTCTGGTATATTTGGACTTGAGGGCAATGAAGGTCAGTTACTGTCCTTCTCTGCTGTCCTTTTGTCATGAGAAAAGACCAAGACCTTGGACAGATCGTACTACAAGGACATGCCCAGCATGCAAATAAGGCCGCAGATAACTAAGTAGTTTAATCCCCCATCAGAACCCCTTCTCATGGAAGATGACTCTCAGGGTTGTCAGCGCACTCCATTTATTTGCTGCAATTCATCCCTTCGCATGTAACCAACCATAACTAGCTTGTGGTGGGGAAGAAGCAAGCTCCAGGCAGAAGCCAGTCCATAGTCTCTTGTGAGTTGTTAGGCAATGCTTGTAACCTCTTAGTCTAGGCCAGTCGGAAAATGCTATGAAATAATAGAATTTCACATAGTAAGGTAGCATTTGTTTCTTACGTTGCTGGTACTTTTGTCTTCTGTGCAAAACTTGCAGGTTTCCATCGCAGGAATGCTGTTCTCACCAAAGCAGTCACGATAACGAGTGCCTTTGGATGCTCGGAGAGAAATGTTCTGCGGTTCCTTTTGAATGACATCTGTTCCTCAAATAAAAAGCGTTTCCCAATGCACTGTGCTGTGTGGGTGACCCATACGTGAGGCAGAGGGAAAAATGCAAGTGGCGGTTCCTGATGTGCCTGTTGGTTCAGGTCACTCACTCCTGGGCTGTGCATCACCCGGCGTGGTTCAAGAGCAGGCTTATCCCACAGCAGCCATCGGTGTGGTGTGCCTTGCTCTTGAACTGGGTTTAAACCCAGACTAGACCATGATTTATTAGTGAAAGCCTGATTGCTGGTAGTTTGATACTATGGCTGTAATTTGAATACAGACAGAGAGAAGGATGCAGGAAGGAGGTGTGTGACTTCTGTGAACACCGACAGCACAAGCGTGTGTGACCCTAGGAATCCAGGGCACAGGAAAGCCTTTGCTTCTGATCCAGCCTATTGGTCTGAGAGGAGCTTCCTAAAGGACGAGAACGGCATGCTCGTCTCCGCAGGATCCAGCAGTTCCGTGGGCCAGGTAAGCCTTGAGTCAAAGAACCAACTGAAAGCAGCTGTCACTAATACGCAGCTGGAGGCCGGTCAGTTCCTTTATCTCCCGTTACTAACACTCATGTCAGCGTAACGCAAAAGACCGGCATTTATCACTTTCCTGGTGTGAAGCAGTGGCTAGATTTTATCTGCGTTTCTGTCCTCCTGGAACTGAGTGCTACTGTCAAGTGTGCTTGCCAGTCTTGATTCTTAATTTAAACAGTCAGTGAGGGCTCTCCTGCCAGACAGCAGTGCTTGTGTGTGCATTTGCTTTCTACTCTCTGAAGAGGAGGCACTTGATGGTTTGTTAGAGAGAGGTCTCTGGTGATCATGGTCAGGGAGTGCTGGAGAGCTCCTGGCACGGTTATAACGCCACTCTGCCGGCGTACGGTCAGACGGGCTCAGGGGAGAGCCCATGAGCGACGATCGGGTATGGTGCGAACAGAGGCTGGGTGCCCGTTGTGCGCCAAGAGCTCTTCAAAGCCCCCCGCACTCGGGAGAACCACAAGCAGTGCCAGGTGGGATTAGCACAAAGTGATGCTACATGGAGTAAATGGGTCGCACTGATCACCCAGCAGGCTCGAGTAGGGAACCCCAGTGGCCCGGGAGTCTTGGAAGTGACCATGGGCTGGCCAGAAGGCAAAGACTTTGGAATATGACCAGAGGAGGGGGTGACACGTGCTGAAGAGGCCCCACTGTATAACAAACTGCCAGAAAATGAGAAGCAGTATGCCCTGTTTACTGATGGGTCCTGTCGCCTTGTGGGAAAGCACCGGAGATGGAAGGCTGCTGTATGGAGTCCTACACGACAAGTAGCAGAACCTGCTGAAGGAGAAGGTGAATCGAGTCAGTTTGCAGAGGTAAAGGCCATCCAGCTGGCCTTAGACATTGCTGAACGGGAAAAGTGGCCAGTGCTCTATCTCTGTACTGACTCCTGGATGGTGGCAAATGCCCTGTGGGGCTGGCTGCAGCAATGGAAGCAGAACTGGCAGCGCCGAGGCAAACCCATGTGGGCTGCCGCACTGGGGCAAGATATTGGTGCCCAGGAAGAGAACCTGGTTGTAAAGGTACGGCATGTGGATGCTCACGTCCCCAAGAGTCGGGCCACTGAAGAGCATCGAAACAACCAGCAGGTAGATCAGGCTGCCAAGATTGAAGTGGCTGAGGTGGATCTGGACTGGCAGCAAAAGGGTGAACTATTTCTAGCTCGGTGGGCCCATGACACCTCAGGCCATCAAGGGAGAGATGCAACATAGAGTGGGCTCGTGATCGAGGGGTGGACTTGACCATGGATGTTATTGCACAGGTTATCCACGAATGTGACACGTGCGCTGCAATCAAGCAAGCGAAGCGGGTAAAGCCTCTGTGATGTGGGGGACGATGGCTGAAATATAAATATGGGGAGGCCTGGCACATTGACTATATCACACTCCCACAGACCCGCCAAGGCAAGCGCCATGGGCTTACAATGGTAGAAACATTGACTGACTGGCTGGAAACATCTCCTGTCCCCCACGCCACTGCCCGGAACGCTCTCCTGGGTCTGGAAAAACAAGTCCTGTGGCGACATGGCACCCCAGAGAGAACTGAGTCAGACAACGGGACTCGTTTCCGAAATAACCTCATAGACCCCTGGGCCAAAGAGCGCGGCATTGAGTGGGTGTATCACACCCCCTGTCACGCACCAGCCTCTGGGAAAATGGAGGGGTACAATGGACTGTTAAAAACTACGCTGAGAGCAAGGGGGGGTGGGACATTCAGGCCCTGGGGTGCACATTTGGCAAAATCCACGTGGTTAGTCAACAGGAGGGGATCTGCCAGGCGAGCTGGCCCTGCCCAGTCAGAAATCCTACATCCTGTGGGAGGGGATGGAGGCCCTGTAGCGCACGCAAAAAGTACGCTGGGCAACACAGTCTGGGTCCTCCCTGCCTCAGGCAAAGGCAAAGCCGTTCGTGGGATTGCTTTTGCTCGAGGACCTGGGCGCACTTGGTGGGTGATGCGGGAGGACGGAGAAGTCCGACGTGTGCCTCAAGGGGGTTTGATTTTGGGCGAAAACAGGCAATGAACTGAATGGGGCAATGCGAACTGCTGTATAATACTGTGTGTCACCTCTGTGTTGTATCCACGATACCAGAGTACGAGCCTCCCAAGCCATGGAAGATAAACTGCGACACAAGCAAAGTGCAGCAGTGACGGAAGGATGCCTGACTCGGCGTGCAGCAGCCCAGGTATGGGACCTGGGCATGGCGTGAGCGGTGTGGAATAAGGGGAGGCGGCTGTGCTGGTTTTGGCTGAGAAGGGGTTAATTCTCCTCACCGTGGGGGGCGGCTGCCTTTCCGGCTTCCCGCGCTCTGCCGCGGGGGGGTGGGGGTGGGGGGGTGCTGGGAGGGGCGGGGCCGCGGGGGGGGCGGCTGACCCCGACTGGCCAGTGGCATGTTCACTCCATACCACGTGACACCACGACCAGGATATTAAGGGGGGGGGGTGAGGTGGGGTGCGGGGGGCAGTTGCGGCTCGGGAGCGGGGTGGCGGCGGGTCGGCGGTGGGTGAGCGGCTGCGGCGCGTGGGGTTTGTTCCCGCGGTTCGTTCCCCCTCTCCGCCCCCCCCCCCTTTCCCCCCACCCCGCGGGGCTTTGCGCCTCTCGTTGTTCTCCTTTCCATTGCATTTCTGTTGTTGTTTCTTTTAATTTCATTTATGAAACTGCTCTTATCCCAACGCACGAGCGTTACCCTTCTGATTCCGTCCCCCATCTACCGGTGGGGGAGGGGGCGAGCGACTGTGTGGGGCTGAGCTGCCGGCCAAACCACCACAGGCCCTAGAAGTGAAGGTTTGGAATTTAAAACGGAGGCTTTTAGCTTTCAAAGTGGGGTATGGACCCTGAAAGTGAGGGTTGGAGCCTATAGATGAGGCTTTTAGCCTTAAACGAGGGGTTTGGATCCTAAAAGGCACGGTTTTGAAAGAAAAACTGATGGTTAGAGCATGAAAGGACCGGAGTCGCTGCTAAAAGTGAGGGTTTGGGAGCTAAAGAGGAGGCACTGAGCGTTACAAGTGGGGTTTGGATGCTGGAAGTGCGGCTTTGGGTGTTAAAAGTGAGGCTTTGACTTTTAAAAGAGGAATTTGAACCCTGCAAGGGAGGGTTTGGCTGTTACAAATGAGGCTTTGAGCTTTAAAAGAGGGGTTTGGACAATAAAATGGAGGCTTTTGAACTTAAAAATGAGGGTTTGTCCCTAAAAAGGAGGGGTTTGGGTCCTAAAAGTGAGGGTTGGTTTGGGACCAAAAAAGGATGCTTTGAGCCCGAAACGATGATTTAGACCCTAAATGTGAGGCTTTGCAAGATATAAATGAGGTTTTGACAGTAAAAAAGGCAGGTCTGGACCCTAGCAGTGAGGGTTTGGGACATCTAAATGAGTCTTTTGGATTTAAAAGAGGGGTTTGGGCTCTAAAACTCATGGTTTGCAACAAAAAACTTACGGTTTGAGCAATAATGTAGTCGATTTGATGCTAAAAGTGAGGGTTGGTTTGGCACCTAAAAATGAAGCACTGAGCGCTAAAAGAGGGGGTTTAATGCTCAAGCGGAGGCTTTAGCTGTGTTAAGAGGGCTTTGGGTCCTAAAAGTGAGGGTTTGACCTTTAAAACGGGTTTGGAGCCTAAAAGTGAGGTTTATGGTCCTAACTCTGAGGCTTTGCTGTTGAAAGTGAGGTTTTGGGTGCTTTGAAGGGAGGGTTTGGGACCTAAAAATGAGGCTTTGAGCCTTAGAAGAGGGGTTTGACCAATAAAAGGGAGGATTTGGAATGTAAAAATGAGATTTAGTCCATGAAAAGGAGGGGTTTGGACCCTAAAAGTGAAGGTTTGGGACTTCTAAATGAGGCTTTGAGCCTTAAAAGATGGGTTTGAACCCCAAAACTCACAGTTTGGAGCAAAAAATGATGGTTTGAGCAGTAAATGATTGGATTTGAATGCTAAAAGTGAGTGCTTGGGACCTCAAAAGGTAGCACTGAGCTTTAAAAGAGGGGTTTGGACCCTTGCAGTGAGGGTTTGGGTGATAAAAATGAGGCTTTGAGCATTAAACAAGGGGTTAGACCCTAAAACCCACAGTTTGGAACGAACAAATGAAGGCTTGAGCTTTACAAGACAGGATTCAATTCTAAAGGTGAGGATTTGGGACATAAAAGGAGGCACTGAGCATTAAAAGAGGGGTTTGGACGCTGGGAGTGTGGCTTTGGGTGTTAAAAATGAGGCTTTGACCTTTAAAACAGGGGTTTGGTCCCTAAAAGTGAGGTTTGCAGTCCTGACTATAAGGCTTTGAGCATTAAAAGAGGGGTTTGGACAATAAAAGGGAGGCTTAGGCTATTAAAAATGAGGGTGTGTGCCTAAAAAGGAGGGATTTGGACCCTAAAAGTGAAGGTTTGGCATATAAAAATGAGGCTTTGTGTGGAAAAGATAGGTTTGGAGCCTCAAAGCGAGGGTTTGGGACCTAAAAATCAGGGTTTGTGCCTTAAAAGTGGGGTTTGGACCCACAAGACAGGGTTCGGCTGTTAAAAAAGGAGGCTTTGTGCCTTAAATGAGGGGTTTCGACCTTGAAAGTGAGGGTTTGGGACTGAAAAATGAGGATTTGAGTGTTGAAAGGTGGGCTGGGAACACAAAACCCTCCCTTCTAGCATCGAATCCTGTCTATTAATGCTCAAATCATGATTTTTTCCTTCCAAACGGTACGTTTGAGAGTGAAACCCCTTTGTTTAAGGCTCAAAGCCTCATTTTTATGTGCCAGACCCTCACATTCAGGTTTCAAACCCCCCTTTTAACACTCAAAGCCTCATTTCTAGGTTCCAAAGTTTCACTTTTAGCACCCAAACCTGAGCTCACTTTTAGGAGCCAAGACCTCATTTTTTATGTCCAAAGCCCTATTTCCACTGGCAAAGCCTCATTTTTAGATCCCAAACCCTCACGTTCAGGGTCCAAACTCCTCTTTTTATGCTCAAAGCCTCATTTTTACCACCCAAAGCCTCACTTTCAGTGTCTAAACCCGTTTTAAACCTTGCAGCCTCTGCTTATGGGGTCCTGCCGCCCCTCATTTTTTGAGTTCCAAACCCCTCTTTGAAGGCTCAAAGCCTCCTCTTAAGGTCCCAGACCCTCACTTTTCAGGGTGCAAACCTGTCATTTTTACTCTCAAAGCCTCTTTTATATCTTGCAAAGCCTCACGTTTTGCTGCCAAACACGTCTTTTAAGGCTCAGAGCCTCAGTTTTCTTTTCTAAACCGCCACTTTCAGGGTCCAAACTGCTCTATTAAGCATTAAAACCTCACTTTTAGGTATCAAGACCTCATTTGTAATGTCCAAAGCCCTATTTTCAACTGCCAACCCTCATTTGTAGGTCCCAAACCCTCACTTTCAGGGTCGAAACGCCTCTTTTAAGGCCCAAAGCCTTATTTTAAAGTCCCAAAGCCTCATTTTTTTTGTTCCAAACCCCTGTTTTAAGGCTCAAAGCTTCATTTATAAATCCCAAACCCTCACATTCACGGTCCAAACCTGTCTTTTGGGTTCAAAGCCTCATTATTACCACTCGAAGCCTCACTTTCACGGTCCAAACCCCTCTTTTAATGCCCAATGCCTACTTTTAAAGTCCCAAAGCCTCACTTTTAGGTGCCAAAACCTCATTTTTTAGATCCAAAGCTCTCTTTTCACCCTCAAAGCCTCATTTTTATATCCCAAACCCTCACTATCATGGTCCAAACCTTTCTTTTAGGTTCCCAAAGCCTCAGTTTTAGGTCCCAAACCCTCACTTTTAGGGTCCAAACCTGTTTTTTAGGTCCCAAAGCCTCACTTTCAGGGACCAAACCCCTCTTAATACTCAGTGGCCTCCTTTTTAGGTCCCAAAGCTCCCATTTAGCATCAAATCCACTCTATTAATGCTCAAACCGTCATTTTTTTGTTCTAAACCATGCGTTTCAGTCCAAACCCCTTGATTAATCCTCAAAGGCTCATTTTTAACAGCCAAGAGGGGCCCAAAGCCCTTTTTTAATGCTCAGTGCCTCCTTTAAAGCCCCAAGCCCTCACATTTAGGTACTAAAACCTCATTTTTATTATCCAAGCCTCATTTTTATATCCCAAACCTTTACTGTTGGCATCGAATGCGGTCTCTTAATGCTCAGACCGTCATTTTCTCTTTCCACACCGAGTTTTAGAGCCCAAAGCCATCTTTTAACGCACAAAGCCTCATTTAGTGGTCCCAAACCCTCGCTGTTAGGGTCCAAACCTGACGTGAGGCTCTTTGCTCTTGCTGCAAAAGCTATTTCAAATCACAGCTTTGAATAAGAAACACTCTACTAGGTTTGTTCCAAGTACATTCATCATCCACTTGTTTCTTTCAATATCTGATCATTTCTATTCAAGCCAAGTAAGAACAGGGTCTCTCCCAATGTCAGGCAACACTGGACCTGTCCAGCAAGCGTCAGTCATACTAGAGAGACAGTAAAAAGCTGAGTATTGTAAAACTCCTGCTTGGGCCCTATTGGTGAGAGAACTTTTGAAGGGAAATATTTCTGACCTTCAGGTCAGTCCAAAGCCACAGTCAGTCAGCTATTGCATTTCCTCTGGCTGTGGTTCCACGAATGGATCACACTCAGGTGGAATAAATCTGCTTGAGATGCTTGCAAGCACAGATGCTTACAAACCAAATCATTTCTCTTAGTCTGGCACTGTTTAGCTCATGCAAGGACTTAAATTTACTTGGTTTAGGTGTAAGGACGTCAGCGGCAAGTCCTCTGGAACCGGGGCTGGAAGTTGTATTTTAGCTTTACGTATCTGGAAATCACAACTCCTCCTCCTTTGTCTTGTTCACTAAGTAGCATCTACGTGAAGGGCATGAACAAACGTAGGTGAGCGCACAGAAACGTTCATCGTCCTTTAACTCTGCCGCATTCCGGATTTTTAACATTATTGTATTTGTGTGTATATACCATATATTA
Source organism: Phalacrocorax aristotelis (assembly GCF_949628215.1). Lineage (NCBI taxonomy): Eukaryota > Metazoa > Chordata > Aves > Suliformes > Phalacrocoracidae > Phalacrocorax > Phalacrocorax aristotelis. The sequence continues at coordinate 18,369 of NW_027441230.1, read as the reverse complement.
GGTATATTGGTTAATTTCATATTTGATAAAAATAGTCCATTTGCTTTCCCCTGCCGTTTAATTTTAATGGTGTTTACTGACTGTGACAGAAATGTGCTTTGTTCACTCAACACACTTTCCCCTGTGCTTTAATATCCTACTTTTTACTAAAGCATATTTTCACATTTTCTTGCCGTGTCAATATTCCAAGCACCCATTTTGCACAAAGTATTTCACCAAGTAATTACATTTGGCTGTTCCTTGGCTACTGGCTCTAAAAAAAAATTAAATTTTTGAGGTTAATGGGTTTTCTTTATTACAGCTCAAAATAGTTCATTGTCACACTGTACTAAATTGCTAGCCTTCCATGTCTCTGTTGGGGGGAAATACACACACGCACCCCCAGCAGTGGGTTGTTGATTGATTTTTGTTCACATCTGCACAAACACATTTCTTATCCCGTGAAGTAGTTCTCTTTATTCCAGAGGACAACGCCCGTGCCGTTATTCCTCAGAAGGAAACAAACCCATCTGCTTCTCATAATTTGCACTTGTATTTCCAGATTTCCTGGTTATTTAAAAACCTAAATACTTTGGTATGTGCCACAAGACTTGGATCAACATGCTGTCTTCAGGTTATGCCATGCACGTGCGGTGAGTCTTTTATACAAGCACCAGATCAAATTCACCCCCTGCTGATCGAGTATTTGACAAAATGTTTTTTCGTTAGCGATAACGAAGAGCTGACCTGGTACATCCATCAGTTAACTCACAAAGTGTAAGATCAGCTCAATGAGCGTGACATTTGGAGCTAGCTTAAAAAGAAGGCCGGCAGTCACCTAACGGCTCAGAAATCTTTCAATAATTTTATTGACTTGTTCTTTGCCGCTAAATACTGTAGCTTCATTCTGAAAGGCTACTCTCAACGTTGCCTAAAGGCTGATGCTTTCCTACAGCACTCTCAGGCTAGCTTAACCCCTGAGCTTAAGGAGCAAAGGGATAGGAAACCAAGTCACGCCATCAAGTATCGCTAATAGTCGTGCTGTAACCAAAGTGATGAAATGAATCAACCAGGGATGTTGTTATATTCTGGGGACATGGAGTGTACGAATCAGCGTATCTGTCGATCTGTGTTTTAGTCCCTCGGCAGTCATTAATGTGACCGAAACAACAGACAATGTGCTGCTGTCAGAAAAGGATGACAAAATGTGGTTTTGTGTAGCGGGCTGAGAAAACCGGCCAGGGCCGCCAAGGTTAAGGGCCAAGTAGGTAAGAGGTGATTCCGGCAGGGGGAGATCTGGACGCGGGGAGTTTTAAGGTTGCTGGGAGGTGTGAAGGTCTGCATGTGGGATCAAGTCAGCTCAGCCCTTTACGGTTTTGAACTGCTTTTCATGTGGAGGAAAACTAAAAGCTTGTAACACTGGGAAGCCCTTTACAGCAGGAAATCAAATGCTATTGAGACACTCCTGCCTGAAGGACTTCAAGGTTTGCAGCTTTCCCTTGGGCGGGAGGTTTTGAGGTTTCCCCATTATTAACCTCTGGTGCGGCACACTGCCGTGGGGCTGGGGAGCACAGATCCGATTAAGCGCAGACTTGCTGATGCCACGTTGTCACCGCGGTGGCCACCGTAAGAGAGCCCCGGATGTAGTGCTGTGCAGCAGAAGCTACATCCCTGGACTGTGTCTCAGCCGCTTTCTTACTATACAAATATCTGTGTACGTAGCGTAGTGAAGCCTGCGCAACACAAGTGCATTTCTTTGAGGACTGCTGTGCCATAAGCCACATCTTAGCCCCAAAGATTTCCTTCCCCCTCAAGCGCGGAGCGTGCACTGCCCTTCATGCAGGGATACTGTCACTGCCAATGTGTTTGTTCTCCTTTTCCCCTTTATGACCATTCCCTTCCCGGAGCTTTCTATTTGCTGACGCCCTTAATATCCAGAGGTGTCAGGGATGAAAACCAAAGCCCTGCCGGCAGCTCAGGGAGGGTGAGCGGCTGCCCTTTTCCAAGCAAGCGGCTGAAATACAGCACGGTCAGCGGCGCTCTCAGTGTCCAGGCCTGTCACTGTCATGCTCCCAGAGCACCTCCACCTGCCCAGACCCCGCCGGGGGCTCAGCCACCGAGAGCAGCTGTCCTGGGAAGAGACTGGGGGGGCCTCGCAGGCCCTGGGGGTGTTGGCATGGCCCAGGCCCCTCTCTGCCTTCATCCCCTCTCCACATAGAAGTGACATTTGATATCCAACTCTATGCTCAGGAAGCTGAACTGTAAATCCGACAGCACCCCCTGCACAAACGCTGGGCTAAAACCAGGTCTGAAGGCACCTACGATGCCGAAATGCCATCAGATTCTTTGTTATGTGCTGACTTCTTTTCCTTACCCTCCTACAGAGCTTATCAGTTTACTGCTTGCCCCTCTTTTGGCTGTTTACCTGGTGAGCTTGTTAAAAAAAGAAAAAAAGGTGCTCTTTCTCTGCAGCCGAGCTGAGTGTCCAGGTGCCCCTTTCCAACATGCTCACAGCTCGGGCTGCCAAGTGCCGTGGGTATGATTTAGATCCCCGGATGTGTGAAGCTTAGTCCTGTGGTGAACGTGGTACTTGTGGTGCGCTTACCCCTAAAGCATCTGCCCCTTGGCTTGAAGGACCAGGGGGTTTCTGTAATATCAAAAGCAGAAAACCCTGTGAGATTGAGCTGAGTAAAGCCTTTAGTAAACTTAGTAGTTAAAATGTGACTCCTTCTGCAAGGCGATACCTCCCATGAAATGCGACGTTTTCAGGCCCCCAGGATTCTTTATGGCTACCCTGCAAGGCTGTTGATGGAAACATTTTTGTATTTTTACTGCTTACATTTGCACCAGAATAAAAATTTGCATGAGGCGAAGAGAGAGGCAATCCATTTTTCTGTCCTAGCCTGCTCCAGCTCCTTCGCTCAATGGCCGAAGAGCAGCTTGAAGCCAACGCCACATGCTGAGGAATTCAGAGCTGCTGTAACTGCGTTGGTTTCATAGTCAAATTGTAATCTATGGCTCTGCTTCAGCTGCAAAGTGAGGGTCACCTCTCGGTGTCTGATTCCCGTCAGGGATCAGCTCGGGCCTCCTAGGTTTGGATCACAGGATTAGGTTCCGACCGCTCTGGTTTGAATTACTTCTTGCTTGATAATGATGCAGTCACGGCACCCCAGTGCCTTTGTGCTGGAATGGGATCCTCCGTGATCCATCTTGCACCAACCCAGAAATGGTTGTGCCTTAGGGGCATAAGCAGGCTTATGGCCGCTGACCCGGCTGGGCTGAGGGCAGGTGTCGAGGGCTAATTCTCCTCTGTTAAACTGGGGTAAAGGATGAATAAACCATTCAGTGTCAGAAGTGAGCTTGTGTCACTCAAATGAGCCTGAAGACCATCAGGCCCAAGAACGACACCTCCAACACGCCCCACATTCCTCCCTGGGGAGACTCGTGAGCCTGAACCTTTCTTTGCGTCATTAGCCTACGGTGAAACAAAATTCTCCAGCCCGTGGCAGGGTTCCCTGTCGTCACTGGTGGAACAAACTGCCGCAGCTGGTAGGTAGAGTGAGGAAAGAGGGATTTCAGCTTTCGTGCTCAGTCTTTGGTGCTGCTGCCCAGAGAGTAACTCCAGCAGGGAGCTAGCGGTGGGTTCATTTATTTTAGCTATTGCAACCTGCGCGTGCTGTGCGGCCTTCCCCCTTGTTTCCTTCAGCCCACGGAGGCTGCCTTTGGGCCCCCCAGAGCCACCTGAGCAATCGGGTTTATCCCCATTCCTGCTGCTTGTATCCCCTCCGTGCTGGGTCCCACAGGGGTTGTGGACAGACTCACAGAAATCAAGAAACGGAGATCCAGAGGCTGAACCGTGCACTTTTCAGCACACGCTCCTCGCTGCCAGATCAGCCCCCCGTGCACCACTGGGTGTTGCGGTGACCCCCCCCAGAGGTGTGTGCTGGTTGTTGTGACGCACCTGGAGGGGGGGCCGTGGTTTGGTCGCTACAGGTTCAAAGCCACCCTTGCAGGTCAGCCAGAGCCATGACTGTCGTGTGCCCGGCTGCCTGTCTGCAGTACGGCCTGCCTGGCTGCAGGCAAGGCTTCCCCCGGGCAAGGAGGAGCTCTGGGCACGTGGAAGCGTCAGCAGGGCAAATAGAAGATCTGTTGATTTTTGAAATGCCCTTTCGTCCTCTGACGCCTGCTCTTATTTACTCATTTCCATTTCTTTCTCCCGTTGCAGAATACTTGAGGAACGAGAGCGCCTTTCTGGGAGAGCTGGTGTTTGGGAGCGCAGACACCATTGAACTTCCCTGTGACAGCCACGGCTCTTCTGTGCCTGTTTTCTGGTTTAAAGACGGTATCGGGATTGCACCTCCCAGCAGAGCTCGTACCGGGCAGAAGCTGTTGAAGATCATCAGTGTGTCATACGATGGCTCGGGGCTGTACAGCTGCAAGGCGAGGCATTCCGACCAGGTCCTGGGAAACTTCACAGCCAGAGGTACAGGTGCGTGCAGAAATACAGCGCGCTCGGGACTGGTATTTTCCTTTTGTTCTTTAAATTTTGCCCCTCCACACGCTCAGTACAGCTGGTGCTTTGCGGGGTTCATCCGTACTGGGCAGGCCTCTGCCTCCCTGGTGACTGCTGGCAGTGATTAGACCGACAGAACCAACCAGCCGAAGCTTGCTTGCGTGTCCACGGCCAATGTTAAAGCGTGACGGTGAGACTGAGAGAGCCTGAGACACGGTGCTGGTCAGATTAAAGCCCAAACGCCCCCTAACACTCAACTAGAGGCAGTGCTACGTGGGCCTTTGAAGTCTTTTGTGAGTGGGTGAGCTGTGGCTCAGGGAGGTTGAGCGAGTGACTTTTTCTGCTCTATGTGACAAATCAGTGGCAAAATTGCATGTAAAAGCTGGAGGTTCCTGAAAAGTATTTCCCTGTTGTAGGCGATGAATGTCTTCCCTCCATCCTGGTTATCACAAATTGCTAGTTTGTTTTGGCGGCAGCTTCTCTGTAAGCTGCGTCCATCTCAAATATGTGCTTCATCAGAGGCGCTTATTGGGATTCCTACGTTGCAAAGGAGCGCGGTGTCAGCAAAGCACGTGCTGTCGTTTGCTTGGCCATATTGTCCGTGGTGAGGCCAGCGGGACAGAACAGCTCCAGGCTGTCCGAGGCTGGATCAGTACCCAGGGAGTGTCAGAAGCATCTGTTGTCCCCAGGTAGCTAACCACTGCCACTGAGATCATCCCCGTGATCTCAGGCTGCTGCATGGGTAGAAGGATCCACATGGCTGTGAGCAGATGGGAAGCCTCCTGATGGCACAGATTCAAAGCCTGATTTTTCAGAACAAGTAACCCGTTGTGGATCTAAGCTTTTAAATTCTGTCCTTTGCTTTTGTGCTGTTGGCGTTTTTCAGGCATCCCCGAAGAGTAGGTCCTTGCCTCCAGAAGTTGAGTTCCCTGAAAAAGTAAGGGGCTCTCTCTGAAAACCGAACACAGAGGTGTTTGTGATTGTAAATCCCATCCACTCCATAAAGGGCTTTCTCTTTTGTGTCAGAAAATTTGTGTGAGTGAGGGAATCAAACCAATCATAATAAATGAAAGCTTGTTTCAGCAAGAGATTTGGAGAGAGAGAGTTTTGGAGGAAGAATGGTGACAAGCCTCTGCTGGTGTGGTGGTGTTTTACTGGGGTGGGGGAGAGAATACTTCAGTTGGTCGGAGCGAGTCCCCAAAAGCGTGGGCCTGTTGCGTGTGCTGCCAACGTTTCTGCAGCTGCCCTCGTCGGGCGGCTGTTTGCAAGGAGTGTGTTTGAGCACTGGGGGCTCAGCAGGCGCCGGGCCCTGGCCCTGGGCAGCCTGCTCTGGGTGACCCTGCGTGCGCAGGGGCTGGACCAGCTGCCTCCAGGGATTCCGGAAGGCCTTTCTCTCCCTTGTGACTCCGTGACTCTGGAAGTGGTGCTGCGAGGGGCCAGCGCTGTGGGAGCGCTGGGAACGTTGTCTTCCCTGGGCTCTGCCTCTGTCGGGACGGCTGCGTGTGCGCTCTGCCCTGAGACACTCGGCGCCTGCGCCCGTCTGTCCAGGTACGCCAAGCAGCGTGCAACAGAGCACACTTTCAGGAGTGACTTGAGGAGCTTTTGCTAGCTTGGCCGCGTTAGAGAGGGACTGCAGCTCCTGCATGCAAGAGTAGTCGTGTTGGAGAATAACCATGGGAGTCCTAAGCTCCCAGGGTGAAGGAGAATGGTCATTTTGGCCGCTTGTGCCCAGCCCGCTGTGGGATAGGATCCAGCTGGGAGGCTGGATTCTGGTTTACTCCTGAGCATGGAGTAAGCCTGTGGCGATTTACGCTAATCTGACTGCTGACAGAAATAGGAATGTGGTTGTAGTCGGTGTTTTCAAAGAGAGCAGAAACGCAGTTAGTGTTGGACATGTCTCTTAAAGGAGAGGCTTCACGCCTTTAACCGGTCTCTCTCTCTTTTCCCACTGCTTTGATTTCCCAGTCATCCTTGGTTTAACTTAGCAGAATGATGCAAGTACAACATCCTGATAACCAGATCAGTATATATATTGCTCATAATTTATTATAGGTTTTACCTCCCTGGTTCCATATTGCCAAGCAAGTGCATAGAAAAAAAAATGTTTCAAATGCCCGTTGGCTCACTCAGGGAACCTGGGCGCGCCTGATGCGCTGGCAGTTTCACATGCTTTTGTACGCTGTTAATAACGGCAGCATGACTAGCTTTGAAGTCACCTGAAGGGTCCAGATGTCGGAGGGGTCCTTACCTGATGGTTCTTGCCAGTGGCAGTGGTCGGAGAAGCACATCTGATGTGCGCTGTAGGCAGGACTGCTCTGTGTCAGGGTGTGAGCTTTCCACCAGGGACGAAGGATTTCTGGCTTGGTGGGGAGTTTGGGGCGGTGAGTGGTTTGCTTTTAAACTCCCGTCTCCCCAGTTAGTTTAAATCCTTAAAGCGTGACTTCCAGTTTGGCCACACAAAGGTCTGTGCTCTTGGCCTGTCGCGGGAGGCAGCGGCAAAGGCAGGGTGACTCGGGGCGGCTCACGGCTCACGGCAGGTGAGGAGGTTTCCTGACTGCTCTTAGCTGCCCTGCTGCAAGAGACTTGCTCGCTCCTTTTCTTAAAACTACCTTGCTACTAATAGAACATATTCTATGAGTGATCATGAAGCACTTCCATCAAAACGTTGCCCTGTGCCTAGTGCGGGACCCTGACGGCCGCGTCCCGTGTGTCACGCGCTTGTGCTTTTCATGCTGGCAGAAGGTACTGGAACATGCTCTCAAAGAGTTCCCGTGCCTGGGACTGGAAGTGCAGCCGGTTCCACTGCCCGGCCTTCAGAGCATAACCTTTCTCCACAGCAGGCCCGTCTGTGTAACTTGTATTTCCTTGTCAGCGCTGCCCTTGAATGCCCTTGTGTTGCTCCCCGAGCCCGGGCTTCAGAGCGAGCTGTGACCTCCTGTGCTGGGAGGGACACAGGTTCCCAGTGCGCGCTGGCAGGAGCGATCGTAGCCCTTTGTTTGCAGGAGAACACGTACGGCACAGACACCGCAACACGCCGTGTGAGCCCGTGTAAGCGCTGGCTGTACTGCTCCGTAGCACGGGGTAAGGGCTCGCGCTGACGCCTGCCTTGGCCAGCAGGTGGGACACCCAGGCACAGCGAGCTGCGTTTCATGTCTCCCTTTTGAGACGCCGTGAAGAAAGCAGTGCCATTTGAACGGGGTGATTAAATCTGCCTTGCCTTCGGGAGGCGTTTTCAGGAACCATTTCAGAACCTGCAAAACACAGTTACTTGAAGGAGTTTGTCTTTCCACGTGTCGGGAATAGAGAAAGATTGATAAGACCTGAAGAGAAACCAGAGTGTATCTCTTATTAAGGCGCCTGTTTAACCTTGTAAATCACTTCAGCTTTTCAGTTTTTCCACAACAAAAATCTCTCTTGATGTACGGAACCATGAACTCTTTGTGGAGCACCTCCAGAAGTGTGGGAAGTGTCTGAAAGGCCTAGAAATGTTTGTGAAATCCTGCAGGGGTGTGATGAGGGCAGGCAATAGGAAGGAAAGGACTGGAATGAGGACTATGAGGCTTTAATTGTAGAAAAAAAAATCTGTGCTGTGTTATGTTTCCATCATAAGCGTATGGAAAACTGCTGTGTAACTGATGAGCTATGAAAGTCTGTGTTGCTTGTAACATGAAAATATCAAGAGTACGTTTTGTGGAAGAGTTTAGAGAATGAAGGTCCTTACGAATGTTGTTCAAAATACACATGCCAAAAGTGAACAAGACACAAACGATGCATGAAATCTACTAGAAGTCAATGGAAAATTAAGAATAAAGTATGAAATCAAGGAAAGGGACAAATGGAAACTTCTCCCTATTACTGAGAAGCTTTTGAAAAGATGATTTTTCTCAGATCACATCGTACTAACCTGTGTGAGTAGACTTGACTTCAGCGTCCTGGGCTTTTTTCCCTGTTATTTATCCTGTCAATACCCCTGCGTCCCTTTTTGTTGGTGACCTCGTAGGCATCAGAAAAGCAAAGGATTCTCCCTTTGCTCTGCTGTGAGATCCAAAGCTGCCCTGAGCGCTGTTTTGTTCAGGAGAAGAGCTGCAGGATGTGGACGGGAGATTGTTCACGGCAAAGTGATGAAACTTCTGTCAATCTCAGAAATGTCTCTGGCTGTCAGGAGTCTCTTTTTGCATTTTTGTCTTTATTTAGAGTGAAGAATGCGAGACCTCGCGTCTCAGGTAATGAGCAGCCTGCTGCAGTTTCCCGAGGTGACCATTCAGGCTCTTGGGGAAGATGAGACCAGCCGAGGGTCTGTGCTGCGCGGGCAGTTCTGCAGAGGTGAGCCTTTTCCTTGCAACTGGGTCTTGCTGTGAAGTTGTTACTGCCTGGAGGTGACCTGAGGCACGGGGTCACAGCATCAGCTGTGTCAGGTTGGTGCTGCTCAGGTGCCTCACGTTTTGAGAAAACAGAAAGGGTGAGCTATGAAAAAAACTAGGAAAATGGTAATATCACAACATTAGTGTAGTTAAACTTTGAAATGACAACATCCTGCGCCAATCTTGAGCCATTAAAATAACAGGCGCAAGTCAGTGACCCCTCCTCAATTTCTGATTGAATGAAGGGCAGTTGTCAAAAAAGTCCGAGTGTTGTTTTGGGCCGTATTTATTGGTGCCATCATAACATCGCCTGCAGAAAGAGTTCCCCCCCAGTGTTACAGCAGCAAACGGCCCTGCTTTTTTGTTGCTAGCCTGAATACAAACAGAAGGAAGAGGAAAGCCCTGTTAGGCGCTGCAGCCGGGTTTGCAAAGCATTTAATAGGATGCAGAGGAGTGTCCCGTGAGAGGTGCTGAGAGTGGCTGAGCAGATGAGGTAGCTGACTTTGTAGGTGATCGGAAGGTAGCGCCGGGTGCCTGCCTGGGTGTCCGGGCATCTGCTGAGACCACGTAGAATCCCTCTATGTGACTGTAAGTGCAGTAACTGAGTTAATACTCCCTTTGTGTTGGAAGTAGTTCAGTGAAACTAAATGTGCTAAATTCTCTCTGTGATCAGCGTGTGTGAAAGTTGAAATTGGCTCCCGCAGTGCCCATTTTAAGGTAACTCCTTGCTGAAGTCCAAATCCCTGCCCAAAGTAGGCTTGTGTCAAGCAAAGTTAGTAAAGTAGAAAAGAATTGGCTGAGATTTGCTCTGTTTGAAGTACGCTTTAGGAGTTGTATTCCCGTAGGCGTTCAGATGGTTTCTAGCAAACCCAAGCTGAATATGGTATAAAGACGAGAGATCAACATATTGTAATCTTTATCCCAAACAAGCAGAACTCTTCAGTGCAGGAATGACAAGCACAAATGCAAAATCATAAGGTGGTTCATTTGAAGATGTATTGCTTGAGGGTTCAGTGGGTGATTTTCAATGACTGACCAGAATTCGGTAAGTCTGTCTCCCTCTGTGAGGCACCTCTGTTGAAGCAAAGGGGCAGTGACTGTGATTTTCCAGTTGTTTTCAATCGTCTCTTGGGAGTTGGCTTTAGCCAGCTTTCCCTGCTCTTCCAGGGAGAGGTGGCCTGGCCTGGCTGGCGTGTGGCCCTCAGCTGGAGGTCGTGAGCGCTGTGACGGGGGAGCGGCTCTCTGCACACCGTTTCAGTGGAGCCCGTGAGCAGCCGCCTCCCACCATCCGCGTGGTGAAGGAGGTCTCCTGGCAGACGGGAACGGGGCTGCTGGTTGGCTTGAGAGAAGCAGAGGGAAGTGTCCTCTGCCTGTATGACCCGGGGACATCGAGCGTGGTTAGAGCAGTTGTTCTGCCAGGAAGGGTAGGTGCTTTTTAATGGGGGAAACGCTGTCAGGTGCTGCATAACGCTGTTTCAGGAGCAGCTTTGGAGCGTCTCTTTGTTAGGAAGTCTATTTTCTCTATTGCGTCACCACACTGTCGCTGCAGAGTGTCCAGTCGAGAGCACCTTGGTGTGAAATGGTGGGGTTAATGGTACCATTATCCTTTGAGTTTGCTGAGGGTAAAACAAGTTTTCTGGTTTTACGTTAGAGCACGTAGTTACCTAATTCTCCACTTTGACTAGAAGGCCTTGAAAAGTACCTTTTGTTGGCCAGAGTGAAAAAGAACCTCTCCCCACCCCCCACCCCCCCCTTTAAAGTGCCTGTAACATACATGTCCTGAATGGTTCGTTTCTGTCATAAATACTGTCTTGAAAGTATCTGAGACTTCCGTGGCTGTGCTGTAAAAGACTTAGGCACATTCCCACGAGTGTGGGACCAGCAAGCAGGTGACTTTAGAGCAAAACACATTTTTCTGTTGGCTTAGGATGGGAAACACAACCTTCACTGAGTTCTCTGGCAGGTTGACTTTCAGCCTGAAGCCCTTGAATCTCTGCATATTGAATACGGTGCTCGTGCAGGTGGGAGACTCTGGTGTGATGTTACTAATTGTCCCCGTCTTCTCTAACCCGTAAACTCAAATGATGGCCTCTCCCCTCGGCTCCTTATCTGAGTGTAGGCAAGAGTCACCTTAAGTTAATGGAACATCGAGATTCACTCTATTTTTACCACCTTAGAATCTGCAACAAATCAATACTTAGGTATTACTCGGCTTTCCAGCGCGTGATTTGGTTTGACTCGCTGGGATCCCGGCGGGGTTTTGTTTGTCTGTAGTGCTACGGGGTGATTGCTGGCCGTGAGCGTTTGTGTGGTGGTGATTTCTAACGAGCTGAGCTGGGTTGGTGCTCCGCTGTGTGAGTTTGCCCCTCATCCTGATAAATCTCAGCGTTTGAGATGGAAAGGCAAGCTGTGCGCTGACATGAGCGTATCATCCATGAGTACATGATGTTTGTGCTGGGAATGGGAAAAGGAAGGTAGAGAAGGATCGTGTCACATCTTGAATCTGTGTCTACAGAAGTGATTTGCAATCAAATGTAGTCGTAACTCTCCGTTGTCTGAGGGAGTTTTTCTACAGCACCGAAAAGCGGTTCACTGTTGAAGGGGTGAATATGAAGAAGCCTTGGTGGGGAAAGTTGGCTGTTGTGTCATAAAGGTTATGAACTTTGGAATAAAGCCTAGGCTTCTCTGAATTTTGGCTCTTGTGCCCTGGTGAGTGCTCTGGAGTACAAGCATGCTTGGTCTGTTGCTTTCATTTCGCTCCCCACTTGTTGCTGTTGTGAGAGGAGTGAGACCAGCATGGACAGGGCACAGGTATTGCTCGCGGGGCTGTGAACTTCCCAGCTGAGAGTGGGAGTCAGGGTCAGCAAAACCAGGTAGATAAATCTGGCACGTGGCCACCGCCCCTATGTTTTGAGTTTCTTTGGTAACTCCTCCTTCCACGTTTATACATTACCTGGTCGGGGTTTTTAATCTGCCGGAATGTTTCTCTGATTTTCACACTGATTCTTTTAAAAAGTGAGATGCGGATCTGGTCTGAACATCACTCTCTGCAGTTTTTGTCACAACTGTTTTAAGGCTTTAATGGGCGCCTTAATTTCAGGACTGTTTTCCTTGTGGGTGTATCTTCTGTGGGCAACTAAGTTGTACAGGTTAACACTGACAGAGAGTGACTCTGGTGCAAGGTGTGGAGCCATTGGTGCCTTAATCCAGGGTATTTAGAGTGACTGTCCGACTGCCTTTTAGTGTAAGAGGAGGTGTGTGGTCATGCAGAGAGTAAACGAGTGAGATTAAAAAAACAAACTCACAAGCTTAGCAGGAATTGGCAGGGGCATTTAGTTTTGGCTTTGGTTGGCTATTTTTTTGTGGGAGCATCTCCAGATCTCCAGTTGCCCTCTGGATACGCAGGGGACGCGCAGCAGGAAACGGAAACTGATACTGGAGTATTATTTGAATCGGCTTCTTGTAAAAGCAGCTCTGAATTGAAAACATTAGTGATATTAAATTGGTTTATACCGGTTGCATGTTTCAGAGCTATGGAATGGTATTTTCCCCACTCTTCCTGGTTTGCACGAGGCAGAAGGGCAGCATTCAGAGTGAGGGAGCTGAGACAGGCTTTCTGCGTTCATTCCCAGAAGGAGTTGGCAGCAGCCTAGGAGAATATGCAAAGCCAGTGCCGAGCCTTAGTGCAGGAGCCTTCACGTGCTGGTGTCTCTGCTGGAGCAGTCAGGGCTGTCCCGGGAGGGGCTGCAGGTGCTGAAAGGTCTGTCTTCATGAGGGCCTTGTACTAAAGCTGCTGGCAGGCGGCTCCGCGTGTTGCAGAGCAGCGTGCGCTTCTCCTCAGCCGGAGTTGGCTTTTGTCGACCAAGCTGCTGGGCTTTTTGCCGTTGTTTAGGCCGGCTTTTTAAGTCTGTGTTCACATGCACGGAGGTGCTGGTGTGCGTTTAAAACTCTTCTGCTTTCCCTGGTTGCCCTTTTGATTCTGCCCGAGGACTGGTGTAAATGTTACTAAGCTATTCTGTCCCTTCCCCACTTTGTCCAAATACTCCCTTCCCAGGGCACTGGGGTGTCTCCCACGCAACTTGGCCGCTGCCGCGTCTCACTTAGAGCCGTGATTTGCCGCGACAGCTGTTTGGCAAAGAAGGCGTAGGCTGTATCCCAGGGCTGCTGGGCTGGGAGCAGTGGGAGGGCGAGAGTGAGTTTGGTCTTTCGTCCTTAGGTCCCTTAAATGTGGTAAAGTTTCTTGCATATGAGTGATTTTCTATGTTTTCTTTGAGTTAATGGTTTCTAAGTAGGAAATGGAAATTGGTAAGCTGTAATGGTAGAATGCGCCATTGCAGTTGGAGTGAACTCAGTGAAATAACTGTAGGAAATCCAGTAAATGCAAGGCAGTAATGGATTTCTGCACAGGGCTTTTTTTTCTGTGTTTTTTTTTGTTTGTTTTTTTCTTGATGTAATGGTAAACAATGCTGTGTTTTTAAGTCTTACAATCCTGTGTTTACTTTCTTGTTTGTGATGGGCTAATTCTGGCTTCACGTTTGAGTGATTTCTCTTTCGCTTGTCAAACAGGTTAAATACTAACTTGTAGGTTTCCTGTAGGTAACTGCTATAGAGCCCAGAACTAGTCCCGGAGGCGGCAGCGTGAGCCCTCAGCACCTACCCCAGGCTCTGTGGTGGCTCGCTGGAGCGGCAGCGGTGGCAAAAGATGTTGGTCATCTACTTGTGGTGGAGCTCTGTTTGGGTGATCCATCCTGCAGCCAGAGGGAAAATGAGCCATCGGGTAAGCGGCAGTTTCTAAACCTGAATTGAAAAGGAAGAAAACTTGTGTCTTTTGAATCAACAACACGCATCCCACTTGGAAGCTACTGGTGCGCAGACGTTTCTGACTGCTGATTACAGCTGGCGGTTTGACACCGTCTGGTCCTGAATGGATTAAAATGGGAGCGGCCTCGTACTCCTCCTAATGTCACAGACGCCCCCTCCCACCAGGGTCCCTCTGTCACTGTGACTCTCGCCAGTGAGGGGTAGGAATTTGAGCCTCCGAGTCGGTGCAGCTGCCGGATAGGAAGGTGTGTCGGACGTGCCCTCTGTCTTGGGAACGTTCTTCTGCTTCTGTTCATTGGCTTGGGGCAAAGTTTAGGCTTGTTTTTTGAAGCAAATATGCCTTATCAAAATCGCTGCGTTTGGATGAAAGAAACCTCTAATCTGCGTATTCGGATTGCATTCACTGTTCTGGCGCTTACAAGAGTGGCCTCAGGAGTTAATGCCACTTCAGGTAACTTCATCATGAGGCCCAAACTCCTGATGTGCAGGGTCCAGGAAGAATTTGCCTATGAAGGTTGCGCTTTTACCTGGTTTTGAAATAGGAGAGAGAATACCTGTGCAGTGCGAGAGCTCTTATGTTCTCTGAGCACATGCAAAATGGAAAGAGCAAAGCAAGTGTTTCACAAATGGGTATTTTGCCGGGGACGGTAGGATTAGATTATACATGTTGTCACGTCCGTGTTTCAGATGCAACCTAAGTGGCATAACACCTTCATTTAGCGTGTGGTTTTGTGCGTGCAGGTCTACCAGTTGCCGCTAGAATTGCTGCTGGAGTTCCACTAAGAAGAGAAATGGTGACCGGGGAAGGGAGACATCTCTGCTTTCAACTGCAAAGCCCTTCAGGAACAGCAATATCGACCCTGCGCTACATCAGCAGAAGCAACCAGCTCGCCGTGGGTTTTTCCGACGGCTCCCTGTCACTGTGGGATGTGAAAACTCTGCAGCGGGAGTAAGTCGCCCTTTGCACTGGGTCACGCCTGGAGGTGCAGGGCTCTCCAGGCTTTGCTTGAGGAGGAAGTCTGTTAATTTAAAGAGCCCTTTTTCAGGGACGGAACTGTGCAGTGTAATCTTGGCCTGTTTAGGAATCCCCTTGTGAAGTAACCACTGAGTCAGACATGGATTCAGTGGGCCGCCTTCTCCCCAGCGGGCTGGGGTTGTTTGCCTTATTGTGCCCGTGGGCTGAGGAACTGCGGAAAGGTCGCTTCTTTGGGGTCTGTCAGGCAGTTACGATGTGAGAGAGCTGCCTCTGTAAGGCAGTTTGTTCTGTCAGTAGTAGTCAGTGACAGCAGGAAATGGGTGTGTTTCAATGAAAGAGGTTTTAGACGTTATTTCTCAGAACCAGCTCCTGCAATGAGGGCATACGTTGAAAGGCTGAAGTAGGTTAACGATGGGGTTTTGGTGATAAGGCTCTTTAAAGCGTTTAGGTAAAAAACGAGTGAGACATGAAAGATCAAGAGCTGCTCGGTGCCTGAAAAGACATTCTCTCCCACATTTCAGCCTTGACCAAAAGAGGGGCTTGACCCATGCCAAGGCTGCGCTGCCTGTGAATGAAAGTCTGCTTGGAAGACTTGGAGATGAGGGTAAGGGTCACGTCGGTTGATAAGCAACAGAGAAATTAGAGAGATGATTACAAATCTGCCAAAGAGCAATCTGGCTTGAAATATTTGACCCAATTCAGAGAAGGATTCAGTGAAGCAAATCTGCAGTGACTCAGCGGGAACTACTGGAGGCATAAATAGAGAGTGGAGAGAAAGTGAGGTGGCAAGACTAGATTGTGAAGGGGCAAGGAAGGTTCCGAAGTCTGGAGGAGAAATGCTTTCCATAGCCCAAGTAAAGAAACAAGATACTACTTGTGTTTGGCGCTGTTTTCAGCTTGTGCAGAAGAGACGCTGCATTTTCAGTTCAATATTGAAGCAGGCGACAACAGTAGGAACAATCTTTTGCCTGGCAGCTGAAGGAATCCTTCCTGCTCCTCCTCCGCAGGCAGAGGAGGAGATAAAGCCAGGTTATTGCACGTGATGGACAGTCATTTCCTCACCTCGTGGCTGTTGCATCAAAAGCAGTCGCTTCCTTGGCTCCCTTGTTTGAGACGGGAGCGTGACCTTCTGTGCTTTGAGGAGAAGCACGTCAGGGGCTCTTTGCTCAGAAGATGCTTCTCCCCTTCTACAAAGAGCAGGGTCAGTCGCTCACCTGCTTTCTTTGTCTTTGGTTTTTCTTTGTTTTTAAACCTGCAGGCACCACTCGCAGCTTGAAGGAGGAAGGATTCCTGTCTGCGCCGTTACTTTCCAAGAGCCTGAGAATGGTCCTCGCAAATGTTGCTCCTTGTGGGCTCTTCAGTCGACGCAAGAAAGGTGAATAAAAACTTACTATAAGCCGCTGCATTTTCTTTTTAGTATTTGCTCACATAGAGTTGAGACAGGTGTATTTGTTTGGTTTATTTGGCTGTGCAGGAGATTCTCTCAGCTATGGAAGGAGCTTACGGTGCGATTTGTACAGGATGGAGCAGAGATGAAGAGGGACCTCCTAGTTCCTCCCTGCTGAAAGGAGGCAAAGCGACAGGGCCATATTTTTGTGCTGGCATTCTTAAAAGATTTCCTTTGTTTCCTGATGACTGCTTCATGGTTTGCTTGATATTCACGCCGTGATATTAAAATGCCCTCAAAAGCAGCTGAGGCTGCAGCTCCAGAGCACTAACGGTGCCGATCCACCAGCCTGCTGCCCCTAAAGGAGGAGGTGACAGCGTGGCCGGTTCCCTGGTGCCAGCTTGAGCCTTGGTGAGCCAGCTCAGCTCGCCTGGCAGGGAAGGTGTTCAGCAGCCAAGTCGGTGGTTTCCTGCTGGGCTAATGACTGAAACGAGGGTGTGGAAGGTGCCGTGTGTGCAGGAGAGGGACTGGAGCTCTGGTGGGAAGGGAAGGGTGGAAGGATCTGCCCCTCTCAGCATCAGCAAGCTATTTACTCAGCTCGGCTGCTCGTAGAGTGGCAATCTTTTTCAGCTTGACTGTAAAGCAGTTTTGGTTGAGAACTCTTCACCGTCAGGAACTATTCCCAACCATTTTTAGTCGATAGAACATGTTAAAGCTTTCAGACTGCATGGTTAGCCTTTGCCCCAGAAGCTGTTAGTGTCCAAATGTCCTCCGTTGTGTTTTAGCGGCTAAATGTGACCAATTGTCATGCTTTGGGAAGGGCTGTTTTTCTTTTCAGCGAGACAGTGCTATTCAGGAAACCTCAGCCTAGATCCAAGGAAAGGATAACGAGGAGTATAAAGCAGCTTTGTAACCAAGTGTCCTAATTTATGCCTTTTCCAGTGAAGGCGATGCTCTGAGTTTACATCTGTTGCAGTTAGCGTTCGCTGCCAGCAGGCGCTTGGCTTCAGGACAAGCCCTGTATGAGGTAAGATGTGCACGTGCGTGAAAAGATGGTGTCATGGTTTCAGCTGGGATAGAGTTAATTTTCTTCACTCTAGCTGGTATAGTGCTGTGCTTTGAAATTAGCATGGAAAAAAAAAACCTGTTGAGATAACACACAGATGTTTAGGCTGTTGCTGGGTAGCGCTTATACTAGTCAAGGACATGTCCAGCCTCCCATGCCCTGCTGGGTGCACAAGAAGCTGGGAGGGGAGGGGGCACAGCTAAGAGAGCGATTCAAACTGACCAAAGGGATGTTCCATATCATGTAACGTCATGCCCAGTATGCTACCTGGGAGGGGCTGGCCGGGGGAGGGAGGGAGCAATCGCGGCTCGGGGACGGGCAGCGTCGGTTGGCGGGTGGTGAGCGGCTGTATCGTTCGTGTTTCTGCGTTTTTTTTTTCCCTGTTTTCCCTTTCCTTTCTTTTCCCTTTTATTATATTAACATTATTGTCATTATTATCATAATCATTTATCATCATCATTTTATTGTAATCATTAAACTGTGCTTATCTCAACCCACAAGTTCTTTTGCTTGTCCGATTGTCTTCCCCATCCCACAGGGATGGGGGGGGTGAGCGAGCGGCTGCGTGGTGTTCAGTTGCCAGCTGAGGCTGAACCACGACAGATGGAAAGAGTCCTTTTCTCTAAGGGAGTATTAGTGAAGTTGGCAGGGGTCATATTTGCCATGAAAATTCAGAGACGACTAAGAAAAATAGAATCTTCTGCTGAGTGTTCTTGGGCACAGCCTTTGTCCATACGTTTTGAAAACAAGTCGTACAATTTTGCTGTTGGCTGCACTTGGTGAAGGCAGGGAGGGATCTTTCACCCATCAGTCCCTGAGGAGGCGAGAGGAGGAGCTGGCAGGAGCTGACGTGTTTGAGAGGAGACTGTGAATCAGTAAGACGTTCTCATGGCTGCTCCCGAGGGATGCGCTTTCACTCTAGTGGTGTGTGCCTATAGATAACGCCTCGCAAGAGAGCTTTGGCTGCTGGAATGCCGTGACTTCTCTAAGTTCATCAGTTCTGTAATCAAGTCACGGAGCAAAGCGCTTTGCATGCCTATGTATTGCATTATTTCAGATCTCTCTCTGTAGGTAAATATGTAGGTTTGTGAAGAAACCTTGATGTTGCAAGGAATTCTGCAAAACACATTCAGAACCAATAATGGGAGGGAAATGCTCAGTTTTGAAAATGTGCAAAGCTTTTACGGCCAAACTTACCCGTTACGGTTTGACACTTAGTTCTCTTGTGTGTCAGATGTAGTTTCTCTTTGCCATCAGATTACGTGC